>NC_053026.1:187291831-187591831 GCF_003073215.2 Triticum urartu | reverse complement strand
TGTGCTGGATCCCTACTATCATCCTCACCATGTACAGTCATCTCCTTATTCCTCTCGGTTGTTGACCATGTTGACAACACCGGAGGGCGGCGCTGCGGCGAGCGAACCAAGGCGGAGGACGATGGTGAGGCCTCGGACGGGAATGAACAGGAGCCGGGGAAGATCACAACTAGCCGTGGGAGGCAGGAGCAGGCGGTCCCGCCGGCGCTGGTTTGGCTTTGGTGGCTCGAGGAAGAAGAGACTGAAGAAACGCGACAGACGTTGAATGTCAATCCAACGGTCAAGGTTGGCACAATCGTTTGTTGACTAAGCAGACACCAAGTAGCATACTTTTTTATATATAGAAAGAAAATCAAAGACTTGGGAAGGCGTACAGAACAAGCTAGTGTACCAGTAAAGAGACGTTGCCGAGTTTTAGAAAAAAGAAAGACGTGCTCCTGTAGCTGGTTCGAATCCAAACCTAGACTATGACTATATATGGTGCTATGCTACTCTGCAACTAATGAAACTGACATATCCAACATTCGCTTCTCCTCTTCTCTACTTACTCTGCCTAGCATCAGAAGCTCTGGCCGAAGCAACCATGTCCGCTGGCTGCTCGTCCACGTGCTCTTCAGCAGGCAACAACCAGATATGCGCCAAGTCGCCACCCGTATCATCGCCTGTGGGTCTCATCACACCCCTGCCGGCACGCACACCGCAACCGATTGCTCATCGCAACCTGCTGCCGTTGGTGTGGTGCCACTGCTGCAAATCATGCAGAGTCATCCGTCGCGTCTCAACCACAATCCGCAACCCTGGCCGAGTCTTCTATAAATGCCCGAATCATGGGGTAATAATATGTTTAAGTGTTGTTCTGCTGCTTTCAGTTGCTGATTTTCTTAATAGTTTGGTTGGTGATCTTCCAATTTGATTCGTGCAGAAAGGGAAGATTCGTGTGATTTGTATTTCTGGGAAGTTGCTGATGTGGGGGAATGCAACTACGCTGATTATTTGGTTAGCCGAGGAATCCCAATACCAACAGGTTGGGCTGTTGGACAATTAACTGAAGGAACGGCAGAAGAGGAAGATGCAGAGCAGAAGGTTAAAGATGCAGTTCCTCTAATCATGGCCAAGCAACAACTGTTGAACGGCCTTGACAGCAATGAGGAGATGAAAGAGCTTGTGAAGATAATGGGTAAAATCGATGTGCTTTGTAGGATGATTGTCTCTTTATTTGCAGTGTATGTAGCACTCGTGATGTATTCAGTGGCTATGGCATGAGCACTTTGCTGAAACTAGTAATGAATGAAACTTGTGTAGCAGGCTGGGCGTAGTGTTGTGAACATCTAATGATTTTTATTAACGGAAATCAGGGGGTATCCCCTTTTGCTCATATAAATAAATAAATAGCAGAGGACCTGTTGGGTCGGCTTTGTTCTCATTCGAAGACGTTGAGCAAATTGCAGTCCAACAGCAAACTATGTCATCAAATTCAAGTTTCACGGCCAAATATGAGTACAACTAAACAACAATGTCATCATGTTTTAGTTGTCATACAATCACCAAACACAAATCAGTATACATAACAAGTGATGTTCTTACAGCAAAATACTAAACAACATATTCATCAGGTTTCAGTTGTCATAGCAAACACAATTTCACATAGTAGATAAAAAACGTCTTCTAATAGGCAAATACGACAAAAGCAATGTAATCATCATCCGCAGCAGTAGCGTCAACATCTTCGCCATGTGTATCAGTCTGAATCGTAATTCCCCACGGTGTCATCTTCTTCTTCGTCCTCAACGTCCTCGAACATTGGCTTCTTCTTGATCAACTCTTGTATGTCCACGGCACGACAGGCAATCTTTTCGCCGGCGTTTTGACTTGATGGTTCTCAAAGATATTAAGAACATCTGTGTTATCTTGTACATCAGGAGCAGTGTAAGCATCATCTTGTTGTGCAACTTCATTGAACGAATTCCTCTGCTCAAACCTTTGCAATACTCTCCAGTCATCGCTACGTGCAAACGTGTCTTCCAAGAAAAATATCTGTGTTGCTTGATTTGCCAAAATAAAAGGCTCGTTGGTCTGGTACGCCGCCTTGACATTGATGGATTTGAAATAATCATCAGCTCTGGGTTTTGCGATCCTGGAAAACAGGTTATACCAACGACAGCACAACAGAACCACACACCGATGATCCTCGAAACTGGAGATATACTGCAACTGAACAATGTCTGTTATGTTAGCATAAATTTTGGTTGTCTCTTTGTCATACGTATCCGTTCTCATGATGGCACTGTTTTGTGTCTTCCTGCCTTCGTCTCGTGCAAGGGTGTTGTAGCACACATCTCCAACAACGCAAGATTCATAATGTCTTACCCGAGTGTCAGGACCCATTGCTAGTGAGTAAAGGGCATCATCAACTGCCTGCCCATCCTCCCGCATCTTCTTAACCTATGGTTAGAAAATAGACAAGCTCATCATCTTATGTACTCAATATATTAAAAAAACTGACAGTGCACTTCAAAAGCTTACATGGTTCTTGAACCATTTCGCAAATCCTGCCATAACGAGTTTGTCAATGTTTCCTGGATTTTGCGGTAGTAACTCCTCTTTGTAGATGCTGCACAACATAGTGATCACGTCAAACATCTAAATATATAAGAATGTGCTTCAAGTTTAGTAGATTACAATGTATAAGCTGCAGTACTGCACTTACTTGATATAAGGTAGTATCTCAGGACAGTTATTCAACACATACCAAACCATTTTGTTTAGATCTTTAGGTTTGTCCTCTTGTCGACTCTTCCCTGTAACTCGAACAGAATAATCGAAAACATTGATCCGGGGATTGTCTTCACCCACCTCTTTGCTAAGCTGATCAGCTGTTTCAATGTATTTTGAGCAAAATGTCAACGCTTCTGTAGCAATGTAGGCCTCTGCAATGGAACCCTCGGGTCTAGCTCTGTTCCTAACATAGCCCTTGAAAGTACCTAGCCGCCTTTCAATAGGGTACATCCAGCCATATTGTACTGGACCTCTAAGTAGTGCCTCATCAGGTAGATGAACAACCAAATGCACCATCACATCAAAGAAGGCTGGAGGATATATCTTCTCAAGGTCGCATAGGATAGTTGGTATCTTGTCTCTAAGACGCTCCATAGCATCTATCCTGATATTCCTACTGCAGAGTTCCCTGAAGAATTGTCCCAACTCTGCAACTGCTCTGTATAAGTCAGGGCGGCCCAATCCTCTAGGGATAATAGCTAAAACCCTTTGAAGTAGGACGTGGCAGTCATGAGTTTTCAACCCTTGTACCTTGTTTCCATCTGCACTGACTCTCCTTTCAGGGTTGGAAGCAAATCCATGTGGGAATCTCACACGTGAAAGGACCTCGCAGAATTCTTTTCTTTTTACCTTGTCCAAGACGTGCACAGCTGGTGCCATATCCCATGGTTTACCTTCATCTTGCACCTGCAAATCCTTTCTGATACCCAGGTGTGTCAAATCAATCCTAGATTTTAAGGTATCTTTCGTCTTGCCTTCAATATCAATAAGTGTGCCGATAATGCTGTCACATATATTTTTCTCGATGTGCATCACATCAAGATTATGCCGCAGATCCAAATCTTTCCAATACTCCAAGTCCCACAAAGTGGACCTGCGGGTAAACAATAATCTCTCTTCTACCCTGCCACACTTCCTTTTCCCGCTACCATTACCAGGATGGTTTCCTGGTGTAATATGCCCGACCTTCTCTAATTCCACTTGCAACTCATCGACGGTGAGCCTCTTTGGTGCATCACGGTTTTCATGCTTTGCATTGAACACATGTCTTCAGTATTTTCTAGGATGAGGCTTGTCCTTGGCAAGGGAACGGCCGTGTCCAATGTAACAGATCTTGCTAAGTATTGCGTATGACAGCGGATTCCTGTCACAGTGAACACTTGCATTGTAACCATGTGTCGTTCACCCTAACATAGTGCCCAAAGCCGGATAATCATGGATGCACCAAATTATAACAGCACGCAGAAAGAAATCAGCTGGTGGGCTGCTATATAGGTCTCGAGTGAGAACACCCTTCCATAGCTGTTGAAGTTCCTCCACAAGAGGCTCCATGAACAAATCAAAATCCTTTCTAGGACTTTTTGGACCTGGGATGAGCAAGGCCATCATGTAGTTTGATTCTTTGGTGCAGACATTTGGAGGCATGTTGTAAGGGATAACAAGCACTGGCCACATGCTATATGTGGCGCTCTGGTGGCCAAATGGGTTAAATCCATCTGAAGCTAAGCCAAGTCTAATGTTTCTCGGGTTAGCAGCAAACTCTTTGTGTTTATCATTGAAGCTTTGCCACTCACTACCATGAGATGGATGGCTCATTACATTCTGATCTCTGTACTCCTAGTTCCTAGAATGCCACAGTACATCTTGTCTTGTTTCGGCATCATGAAACAACCTCTGCAATCTTGGTGTAATTGGAAAATGTCTCAGAACATTATGAGGAATCCTCTTCATAGCATCGCCAACTTTCCATCTTGATGATTTGCATTTCGGGCATTCACTTAAGTTGGCATAATCCTTCCGAAACAGAACAGGATTATTCTTACAAACATGGATCATATCATATCCAATTCCAACTGCATGAAGGAAATTCTTCATTTTACTGTAGGTGTGTGGCAGCTCAGACGCATCTGGGAAAGATTTGCGGAAAGCAGTCAACATCGCATCGAATGATTTGTTGGTCATCCGCTCAGATGTCTTCACCTGAAGAAAGGTGACCATAGCTAAGAATACTGATAGCTTATTTCCTGGGGTGACAGCAACATTGCATTGTTCCAACATGCGGGCCCACTGTTTTTCTTCTGCAGGTGAAAGTTCATGGAATGCACGAGCATTTCGTAGCATTGTTTCAATGTTGGTCAAACTCACTGGCTCCGCCACCACCACCTCCTCCTCCTCTTCCACCTGAGCATCAGGCAGATCAAGATGGTGATCTGCTGCTTCCACGTAGTCAATAACATTGACGTTCACAGCTTCACCATGATGAACCCACCTAGTATATGTGACCGACATCCCATACAAGTGTAGGTGATTTTGCACAGTTGACTGGGGTCTTGTAACTGAATTCATACAACTGTTACACGGGCAGAGCACATCTGATTTCGGACCACCGTACTCAGCTCTGATAAAGTTCATGAAGTTTTCAAGCCCCTCAACATATGCAGCAGAGAATCTTCGAGCAGAAGTTATCCAAGTCCTGTCCATCTGTTAGACATACAAATTAGTTCTTCTACTCGATATTACAGGAATAACATATATGCTTTTTTATGAAGTCCAAAAAAATACCTAGGTCGATGTCTAAAGCTATGGCAAGATATTTGGACGAGCAGATCTAAGTAACGAAATATATGTAAAGCTCATTCAGCAAACAGATTTGAGTGCCAAATTATGGCAGGCTGTTTCAGCAGTCAATGAGGCCGAGCACACAGCCATCGAACTATCGAAGGCCATCGCAGCAACAAGGATCGAGTATAAAACAGTGTAGAGCTATTTCACCTAACAGATTGGCTACTAGACCATGGCAATCTACGTCACAATAAATATATGGCAGGATATTTTAGCAACTAATCGGCCTTGGCATGCCATCTCAGCTAAGCAGATTGAGTGCAGAACAGGGCAAGGAAGCTTCTTAAGCAGAGCATATTGACAGTAAACTACTTCGGCAAACAGTGAGATTAACATCGTCTATCAGCTAACATTCAGCGCTACACCGACATGAACGGGGCCTTAGTCTAGAATGCGCATACCGTGGGAGAAGCTGACCGCCATGAATCTCCACATGAACGTCGCCAGCGGTGGTGGCGCTGACCGCCGTGCGCCTCCACAAGAACGTAGCCAGAGGTGGCGGCGCGGCTAGAGGACGGCAGTCTACGAGAGCGTACTGTGGGAGCGAGAGGATCGCCAAACCACGGCGCCAACGTATCGGCGCAGCGGGGAGGGCGGCTTTGGCGGCGCAAATGGAGTGGAGGGGGACAGGGGGAGGGGGGTTTGGGGAATATTATTGGCTAGTTGGCCGAAGGGCGGTTGAATCGGATTTAGGGGGAATTTTTGGGTGTGGGGGGGGAGAGGATTTTCGCGCGGTGGGCGGGGGGGAGTTTGGCGCATGGTCGGTTTCTCCAAGTGCAGTCCCACGTGTCAATGAAGAGGCAAGCCGAAGCGCGTTCCGTTTGCGTGAGCCGTGTGCAGGACCGAACGTGTGTGGGGTGCAATGCGACCGTGACAGCAGTGATGTGAGTGTACCGCCTTTTTCCCTTTTAAACTAGGTGCTTCGCCCCCTCAAAAAAAAATTTGTTGCTTCGCGCAATCCATCGATACTACTACTAGTAATCCGGTAATCCCGAATAAAACGACGCGGCCAGGTCTTTTCCCGCGCGATATGCTGGGAGGTTGGCTTAGTTGGGTTTTTTAAGACGAGTAATGCTACACCTACGTAATCCCAGTTACGTAATTAACGTAATGTGAAACGTGTGAGCTGTTGATTGTAGATTGGGGGGAGGGAGGGGCCCACCACCATGAAAATCAGGGGAGGAGAGAGAGGCACTTTACGTTAACCCTTTCGTAGGTTCCCGTAGATGTAGAAAGATGTGAAATGCGTCAATGTGTAGTGGACGTACTATTGGAGTGCCTAAGATAATTTGTGTATGTATAGACCCTATGTGTTTATTTTACTTCGCATGTTAGATTTTTCTCGGTTCAATAAAAAGCAGAGTTGGTGATGATGGTGTGCCTGTCATCCTGCAATATAGGTCGTCCGATCTATATCTAACAGATATGAAGGAAACTATGACAATTTACCCGCACTCCTCTCCACATTTGCAGATAAGGCTTTCCCTCGTTCATCCTTTTCTCCCACAAGATCTTGATCTTCCGTGCAACGCACGGCCATCTTGCTAGTACTCCTACAATATGTATATTACTGTGAAAGTTCATATACACCGGCCGAGATTAATGCAAACATGGCAGATTTTCATTACATTTTGAACTTTTATATGACAGAAAAATAAAAGAATCCCGACCCTAAACCTATTCTATGGCGGCAACCGACGTCCTCCATCTGCGATCTCTATGTATGGGGGCGGGGTTCAAGACCCGTGAAGTGAAGGTGCGATCTCCGGCGAGGAAGAGTAGAACACGGGATACGGACCGGCCAGTTGGCACAGCATACCCTGCCGCCTCCTATGCCCTACTCATCCTTGGAGGAGTCCCCGACCTTGGCGGTGCCAGACGTTGGACGGCGGCAAGTAGGACGCGTGGTTGACGGTGCTCCCGTCGTCGGCCGCCAGCGTGGCCACCGCTTGTGTGGTCGCGTCCGCGTCCGGCTACGCCGCAATTGCGTCGCGAGAGGTGACTTGAGCAAGGGCGGCGACCTCGAGCTTCGTCCCCGAATACAAGCTCTCCCGCAGAGCGTTCGCACTTGCGGTCATGGCGGATGTGGTGCCGGGTAGGAGGACGATGCGCTATGGTGTGGAGGTTAGCTAGGCGTTGCCGCTTTAAGTAGCGCATTCCGGTGAGGCCAAGCCTCCGGGTGCGTCATTAAGTCACCGGAGTTGGTTCCTCGGGCACGGAGCCTCTTAACGACGACATACGAATGGACGACATGAATGCGGGTAGCTGGCCCCAGCTGGGAACGCACCACGCGATGGCGCGAGGGACAAGGATTTTGGTGTGCCAGGGTAGTCAGCTGTGGTGGTGGCAACGTTGGAGATGCCCTTTGCTCACATGCGATCCCCGCATGTCATTGAAAAAGCAAGACGACCCGGCATGGTCTCAGGTCTAGAGGATGCAGTTGGCCGCGCTACACCACTCCGCGGACGCGTCACGGCGTCCCGTGCATCCTCGACGAGCCGGGTGTTGGGGTGTGTTTGGATTATGGCCAAAGTGCACCTTACCAAAATTTTGGTCATGACCCAAAGATTGGTCTTTGTTTGGATGGTTGCCATTTTTTTGGCATGCCAATGAACTCTAGCCAACGCTAGTTCATTTTTCTTGCCAATGTCGGCCAAATCATGGGCAACCAATACCTCAACCAAAATTTTGGTCATGACCCAAAGATTGGTCTTTGTTTGGATGGTTGCCATTTCTTTGGCATGCCAATGAACTCTAGCCAACTCTAGTTCATTTTTCTTGCCAATGTCGGCCAAATCATGGGCAACCAATACCTCAACAAAAATTTTGGCTACCCAATGCTTTGATGGGGTAACCTTGGGCACAAACCAAACATACCGTTGGTCGTGCCACAGCACTAACGCCACCCTCAGCACACTGAAACCAACCGTGTCTAGCTACGATATGAGCGTGTCGCTCACCGCGGTCGTCGTGTCCAGAGGCGGTGCTGGAGCTGCGCCTTGTTGTTGGCCCCAACGACCCACATGAATGGTTGTCAGTGGCGAGGAGGTCGTGGGCCAGCTCCTCCATTGGACTAGTCCGCGCTACGTCGTCCCGAGGGTGTGCCCCACATGTCGGTTTCCCTGTTTTCCCAGCCATATTCGAGCGTCAGTGCTCCATGTTGCGCATTAGGCCTTTCACTATGTAGGCCAAGCGAGACAACGTATTCTTTATTTGAGCCGTTCAAGTATAATCATGTGGCGTTTTCTTATTTCTCATTCCTCTCCAACCCTCTTCTCCATCAATCATGTTGCCCTCCAGTCGAGTCCATCCTCCCGCATGCCTCATTTGAACATTCCGCCGAGTATCATTCGCATGTACCCACCCTAGTCCACCCCGAGATGAAATCGAGAGGGAACGAGTGGGGGCATGTGATACCTAAGGCGGATTCAAAATTTTGAATCGGTGATCATAGCATCCGCAAATCATATATAAAGGGTATTCAATGTTTGTTTCGTTTTTGAACGTAGAATATACTCCCTCCTATCCTTTCTAGTTTACATATAAGTTTTATGTGTAGTCAAAGTATCTCTACTTTGATCAAAAAGGTATCAACATTCAACAACGTCCAATCGATATTGTTAGATTCGTACGTACTCCTAGATTTGTACTCGAGATGGTTTCCAATTCGACTATTGACAAGATTAATAGTACATGAGATGTATAATGTGAAAATTATATCATTGGAAACTCCTTTCACATACGAATTTGACCGTATGCTTTGTGTAAGTTGCATGTCATATATTATTACTCTAACATTTGGTCAAAGTTAGCCTCGAAAAACGCATTAGACCCTGTATGCTTTGTGTAAGTTGCATGTCATATATTATTACTCTAATATTTGTTTAAGTTGCATGTCATATATTATTACTCTAAAATTTGGTCAAAGTAGTATAGTGGAAGTGGATCCTCTGACGTAGGTATCCCTACCTTACCCTCCCTTTCGATCACTTACTGGCGGACCCCAAGCTTGCTAGGCCCTGCATATCAGTTACTCAATGGGTTCGGCCACGTTAGGGGATCCTCATCCGTAGTATACTCCCTCTGTTTTTATTTACTCCGCATAAAACGGAGGGAGTGGTGGTATAATAAATGACGTGGGCGGGGGAGGGGGGGACGTCGGTTTGCTCTCAACTGCGGTCCCACAAGCGAGCAAAAATGCAAGATGAAGCGTGTTCCATTCGGTGAGCGACGTGGAGGGTCCAGCATGCCAGGCTGCAACGCGAATGCGACAAGAGCGACGTACAGTCAAAACCGATTGACCGGTCGTCACCGGAACCACTATTCACACTAGAACCTTCGCTGCTCGGCCTACGCCAGCCACTGCCCTAAAACCACACCAAATCTCTAGCCCATTCCCCCACCTTTCAATCCCCTAGCCCGCATCAAGCGTCCCCTAGTTCGCCGGAAAGCCATGGTGCGCCGCAAGATCACTTACTACAAGATGCTGACGCCGGAGCGCCGCACAGAAATTACGGCGGCTGTCGGCGCCACAGACCTCCGTTCCCAAGCTCGCTTTGCGGTGGTCCAATCCCCAAGTTCTCTAGAGCCAAGCTACAAGGAGGAGGAAGCCGATCCAATGTTCATGGCGGAGGTCGCGGCGCAGAAGGCCCCCGATGGGTATGAGATGATGGACGTCGACTACGTGC
Organism: Triticum urartu; assembly: GCF_003073215.2. NCBI lineage: Eukaryota > Viridiplantae > Streptophyta > Magnoliopsida > Poales > Poaceae > Triticum > Triticum urartu. The sequence goes on along the minus strand of NC_053026.1, from coordinate 187,581,746 downwards.
CGGCGTCCGAGTTCCCCATGGTGCAGGCGGACCAGCGGTTCAACATGGCGATACTAAAGGAGGACCGAGAGGCAGAGGCTCAAGTCGACGCGGAGCGCGCGCATGCCGCTGCCATCGAGGCTCTCCTGCCGCAGGAACTGGATGTCGTGGATGTGAACCGGGCGGCGAAGGCTCAACTTGAGGCGGAGCGTGCGGATGCCGCTGCCATCGAGGCCCTCCTGTAGTCGGAACCGGACGTCCTGGACTTGAACCGGGCGACAGAGGCTCGACTCGACACAGAGCATGCGGATGCCCCTCTCATCGACGCCCTCCTGCAGGCGGAACTGGACGTCCTGGACTTGAACCGGGCGGCGGAGGCTCGACTCGACGCGGAGCGCGCGGATGCCGCTGCCATCGAGGCCCTCCTGCAGGCGGAACTGGACGTCCTCGACTTGAACCGGGCTGTGCTCTCATCCATGCAGAGCGCCCGCACGCTCCGCTTGAATGAGTAGCTGGAGGCCGAGGACAACCACGGTGCGGAGACACACATCGGCAGTGACGGCTGGTTCGCGCCGGCAGCCAAAGATGACGAGGTCGTCTCTTTCCATGAGCAGTGATAGTTTTTCTTTATGTTGTTGGTTTGATGGATCTTTTGCTGTGTAAAAACATATATTTGTTATGCAAGTCGCCTGACTTGGGTCAGTCTACCATTTCAGGCGGTTGGATGAATATCCTACGTCTCCTAACCCTTCTTTCCTTCTTCCTCACCTCTTCTTCTTCCCCAACAGACCACCACACGGGCCGTACGGATACTCCCCAACATGCGGTTGGATAAACATAATCTATGAACGAAAATTATGTGTCAGCGATAGGATGGCTGAGTTTGGTTTGTTCACATGCGACAACACCTGTCAGTGAGTGTGCGTTCCCTTGGTTGGGTTTGCGGTGTGCAGGAGCGACTGTGTGAGGGTGCGATGCGACCGCGACGTGCAGGAGCGACTGTGTGAGGGTGCAGTGCGACCGCGACAGCCGTGCGCAAGTGTACCTCCTCATTTTGAAAACTTTAGGCAAGCTTGGCAAAAATGTGTGGCAAAGTTTGGCAATGTGAGGCCTAGACCCAAACAGGATAAGTACGTACGTACTAGGAGTACTAGTGTTAAAAAAGAAAGGCGGGGGTTTCCTTCGCGGGATTTAATCGATACAATCCTCGTTTCACGTGTCAATTAATGCATATTTTTTCTCCAAAGACCAAAGAGCTAACCATCTCACTCCTCATCGCTTGATTAATGCAGCGCCATGCAAACCAACCTTCTCACTTCCGCATGCATGCAGGGGATATTAATGTCCTTGGTTGCTAACCCCATCAATTTTGCCTCGATTAGTGTTAGTGGCCCTTTGCAAATTATAATTTTGATATACTGGCCTTGTGTACAAAAAATGGAGGTAGTAACTATATTTGACTTCCTTCCCCATTGCGTTGACGTCGACGATATCTTTTTTTGGGTGGTTTGGCGAAGTGCGTTCGACGGAGAACACCATTGAGGGAGACCACGGTAAGTCGTTCGCAAGTGCCTCCTGCAAGCTGAGACAACCGCCTTATTTGTATCCAGGAAGTCCTTTACTAGTACTCCCTCCGGTCCTTTTTCTTTGCGTCTAAGGTCCAGCCCGTATACCAAGGAGAGGAGCAATTAGCAAAAAAAGGGACTATTTTGCCCCTGGATTCATCTGAGGAGACCCTGGTTGCATGCAAGATTGGCTCAGACTTTGCATGCATGTCTTGTCTCTCTCCCCTGTCCATCTCTCTGCATGCATGCGCCTCTCACTCTGTCTCCTATTTCTGCATGCAAGCAGCTCTCTCTGCCTTGGGAAGATGCGAAGCACATGGGAAAGAGAGATGGGATTACCGCAGGCACGCATGCGGTGGAAAGCGATGGAGGGCCTGGTTGGAAAGATCAGCGAAAAAATGCCAATGCGTAGAGCATTGCGGGGAAAACGAAATTTTCTTAGACGCAGACAAAAAAGGACCGGAGGGAGTACTACTAGGAGTACTAGTGCGGTGAGATGGTTTCTCGAAGAAGACGATGGAGAAGCGGAGTCAGCGAAGAGTGATTTTGTGATTTGTGATAGAAGGGACAGGGAGTAGACTCTGTGCTCTATACTGTACTACATGCGTCCAAGCATGGGAGAAAGAGGAGAGACGTTGCATTTTTCTATTCCTTCAATCAATCAATCCGGGAGCTTCGGTTCCATCTTTTTGGCTTTGGCAACACCGTCCACAATGGTTCCCACGATGCCAAAAGCTATTTTCACATTTGGCTACACATTGTGGATGCCCTTAACCGTACCACTTGGTTTTGCTCCTGTGTGCTATCTATACAAATCTCAATTATATTGATCTAAAAAATTATAGAATCAAGATTAGTAAAAAGGAGGAGATTTTGCCGCGCGGATGGCAGGGGAGGTTTCTTATTTGAGCAATGCTACATCCATGTAATGGTTTACGTAAATTTATGAACTGATGTGATGTGGGACTATTTGATTGGATTAAAGGAGAGGATTAGGCCCACCCCACCTGAAAATCAGGGGGGCATATATAGATTAGATGGAAAGTATACGTAGCAGCTACGTAGCCCTTTGTAAGTCTAGGATTAGGCTTCCTATTTTCGGAGGACGTTGTCCTGGCGGTTTTGCTAACATGCGGTCCCACGTGTCAGTGCTTTACCAAGCCGATCCGCGTCCCACATGAGGCAGAACAACGGCAGAAGCAACACGTGGCTAAGTTGAAGAAGATGAGGGAGAAGCAGATTCAGCAACGAGTGAAATGATGGTTGCTTCGTCCCTCAAACTTAACTATGGGAAAGGTGCAGCTTTGTGATTTGACGCCTCATTGCTCATTACTACACCGGCGCCATGACTGGGGTGCTTCACCCCGGCTGCTCTGCACTGTATTCCAGTATGACACGTGGACCCGATAGCTTGATGTCCCACATGTTGGCGAAAGGGACTAGAAGATTTATGAAAGCGAGCACTCCACTCTTACGACGGAGGAGTAGACGACACGACGGCCTAGTGAACTGTCACTTGTACTGTATTGTACTATAGTTTTGTTGTTTCGCACGATCCATCGATACAAACCCGATTAAACAGGAAAGGGCGGGATTTTTCCCGCGCGGTAGATGATACTGGCCATACATTTCAAAGGCAATTTTAATGTATGCAAACTGAATAATTATAAGTAACAATATGATATCTAGTAAAACTAAAAACACATATGATTTATTGTGTTAGAGTGTAGTAGTAGTGTTGTATTGCATAGTTGTTAGATGTAACATGCGAGAACGTGTAGAGATGTAGTTTTGGAGGGCCTACAGAGAGAAAAGCGTATTACGGTCACCGAACTTCAGAATAAGCTGATTACGGTCACTATATACGTTTTGGGGTGATTATGCGGTCACTTGCTCATAGTTCAGCATCGGATTGCACTCTGTTGACCGGCCAAATAGTCTGCGTGGCGCCATGTTGACTAGTTAAATTGACCATGTTCCTTGTGGGTCCCACCTGTCAGTTCTCATAGGAAAAAGGTTAGATAAACACAAATTTACGCAGGCGCGACAAGGCTCCAACCCGTGCGCGGGAATCACCTGGTTGTGTATGTGTCTGTCAGGGCCTGATGTGTGTGCATGCACGTGTAGGTTGAGCACTTGAGCATGAAAGTGTATGTTGGTCGTGTGGTGTACTAGTGTGTGCATGCATGCATGTGTGTGCGCGTGTGAGTGTTGCGTGCGTGCGTGCATGGCTGCGTGTGTATGTGTGAGTGTTGCGTGCGTGTGTGGGTGCAAGTGTTTGTGTGAGTGTTGCGTGGATGCAGTTCGTGTGCATGCGTGCGTGTGTGTATAATCACCACACCAGCTCATGTGTGTTAAAACAGACGGCTCAGCATACCAATACAAGGCCACCTTGTCCGCTGTGCCCACTGTCATGACTTCGAACCACCGTCCAAATATTTTTTTGTCGTTTGTTTTCATTCTTACTAGCAAGATGCCTGTGCATTGCACGTAACATCAAGATGCATTTGTATGACTTGTTTATCTTGTGAGGGAAAAGGATGAACGAGGGAAGGCCTTATTTGAAAATGTGGAGAGGTGTGTGGGTACCTTTTTGCAAAATTGCCATAGTTTCTTTCCTATCCGTCAGATATAAATCGGACGGCCTATATTGCAGGATGGCAGGCACACCATCATCACCAACTCTGTTTTTTATAAGAGTGTATTTTATGTATTTTATAAGAGTGTAGATGTAGAGTAGATACAAGTCGACAGGTGGGCACGATGGTAGTGAGATAATGTGATGCAACACTAGAGGTGCCATGTGGAGCGTTTAACTGGTCAACTAGTCATGTCATGAGCAAATACAGAGTTGTACGGTGAGCCCGTGGCTGTATAATAACCACTAAACGTAAATGATGACCGTAATGAGTGGATTCTGAAGTCCAATGTACGTATTGTTCTTTTGCTTCAAATAGAATGATCGTCATTGCATATATCGCGAGAGAAAGATGAAACATGCGTGAATTTTCTGGGGGCTTACTTTTAGAGGACCTGGAGATAGTTTTGTGTGCATACGTGAAAGGGGCGTATAGGGGGGTATGCGATGGAGAGAGAGATGCTCTTCATTTCTCTTTATTATGACTAACTTTGTATATAGTATAAAAATATACAAATTCACAGTGCGGAATAAATATCATTGTGGGCACCATGCAATGCAAATTAGCATTCGTACTCCTCCATATAACTTTGTAATGTTGTATATATGTAGAAACTCTAAAATAATTTTTTGGCCACACTTTATTCAAAAGGAATGTTGTATGCGAAATAAACGTGAAGAGAGGGATTTTTAGATCAATGGGGTACGTGATGTAACATGTGTGAATGTGTAGTTGATGCATTTGGCGGGGCCTAGAGAGGTATGTGTGTGTATTACGTATTCGAGAGAGGCATGGATAGAGGGGCCGACGGGGGGGGTGGGAGAGATAGCACGAGAAATGAGAGTGGTCTAGAGAGAGAGATAGAGAGGAATATGACGTCACGACAAGAGATTCCATTCCCTTGAGTGTGTATGGTGTTTGTGTTGGTATGTGTGGGTGTGAGAAGATAATGAGACGTGGGGGCAGAGGGTGTGTCACCCTGTGAGGTCCGATGGGTCGAGGTGAGGCCCTTCGTTTGGTTCCGTCCTGCGCCACATTGGTCGGCCCGTGACGCATTTAGGAAGACCCATGGATGACTAGTCGTACACGACAAAGATAGCAGAATTGTGAAGGACTCTGTGTCCACTGACAAAGCCGACTAGGATTTGTAACCCTAGGTTCTCGGACTAAGGTAACCCCTTTATCTCTGATATTACTATTCATCCAACCTAACTTTAAGGGGCATCGTACAGAATGCTCTGCTAGAATCATACTCGTCGATTAGGAAGAGAGGTGTGAGACAATGCGTGAGAGACAGGCGTAAAGATAATGTGCGTACATGAGACACGTAGGCAGGTCCATGTATATCGAAAGGGTCGATGCGGATTGTGCGTGTGTATGTTTGCGAGAGGAAGAGTGCTTGTGATAAAGGTTAGTGGAAACAGTTGTAAATGGTTATGAGAGGGAGGGAGGGTTATATCTAGAGCATGTGTGCGAGAAAGACACCTCGGGAGAGAGTGTGTGAGCATGTGTGAGAGACCACCGATGGAGAGTGAAACTACACGTAAAAGACTGCTCTACACATTGATTAAAGATATAAATTGTATCCAAATATTAGGATGGGATCATGATATTTGCAATTCGCGTAAGGAGCGGTCATTGATCCATCAGACATCTAGATTCTATCAAATTTGAGCATGTCTATGTTATTATTCGACACAATTGATCCACATAGTTAGTATTTTGAACTCCAGACAATGCATCGCTTTAGCAATCGAATATAAACGTGAGTATAGTTCATGTTGTGTGTGTAAAGCACATTATACATACGAAAGTTACACAATGGACATTATAAATAGCTACCTATGAACTAGCATACATTTGAATTCAACTTATGGTGGTTTAAAAAAATCGAATTCAACATGAAGTCCATTCAATTATTTGAATTTGATATCATGGCATTTGTAAACCATACCTAAATTATGGGGGCACCAATCTTTGCTCTGATTTTGTACATAATAGCATATGTAGTCGTGTACAAAATAGATTAAAATTTAGCTCCTCCATTCCAAAATAATCGTAGTTATAGGATTTTCAAGTGTCAAAATTTCAAAAAGAAGCGGATAATTTAATGAGGTTTTCAAACATACAAGGTCAAATATAACGTTGTCTATTTAGGTCAATCCTCATAGTTCAAGAGTACTCTAAACGTGAATGCTTGTGTTTCAAAATTTTGAACGAAGCCCCAAAAGAGCCTCTACTCGCCCGAAACCGCGTGAGACCAATGTTTGGTAGTACAAGGAAATTACTTTTCTAATAACTCCGACCCGTGAAACCTACTCGCCCGACGTCCAAAGGTCTAAACCGGGGTAGTTTTGTAGCTTCATCTAGACGCCACGCAACCGCATCTGAAAAACATTCATACACACTGGCCGCCTAAGCACACATGCGTGCGGCCGAAATCTCTCCCGCCCACTATTTGGGACACCTGGGATTACCATCCTACCCCCGACCCGCAGTAGGTCTGAAATTTAAGAGGGGGGCAAAGTTTGTACATTCCCCAAATTTCAAACAAGCGCGTCCCATCTTCTGTTCAAAAAAGCCAAAAACAAGCGCGTCCCAGACCGAAACATGGTTCCCCCCACCCGTCCGATTCCCCATTCGTACTCCGTGGGCGCCAAAACTACCTCTCCACCAACCGCGAAACCCCGACGTCCTCTGTCCGCCACCCCATCCCACCCATCAACCGCCACCCTCCTCCATCACGCTGGAGCCGATACCCCGACGTCGTCGTCCACCACAACCTCAACCGCAACACCCTCCACGGCTAGTAGTTGAAGTCAAGGTCGCGCCGTCCGTACCCGAGCCAGTTCAACTACGCTGTCCTGCGCCTCACCGCTGCTGCTCCAACTTCTCCACCCTCCACCGCACCAGAGCTGTTCCTGCTACGCCGTCCTTTGCCGCCTCGGATCTGCTTCCCCTCCGCCGACATACGGCCACGGCAACACAGTCAACAATTTGTCCATGGGTTCGTCCAAGCCTGCACCCTCCAGAACATCGGTTTCCCCGGTAAAAAGAAGAATATCGGTGCGACATGTGGAGGTGACCACACCGGTAACCGAAAAAGGTACTCCTCTTCCCTTATTCATGCAAATCTTACATCTCTACTTGCACGATATTCATCCCACATAAGACACTAGTTGACCGCTTCTTCTTGATACTAGATGTTCCTAGTAACTCGCGATGCACAAGGTTTCTCCTCATATACTATTTCACCTTAGCTAGAGGTCCGTCGCCCCCCCCTAAATTTCAATTTCTGGCCAGTTGATTCCCAATTAACGGAAGCATTCCCCGGCATAACAGGCGCTAGTACGCCTATTACGCCGGGGAAGCAGCGCCTTGGTGTTTATCTTAGGGGCGTGTGCGGCCTAGAGCTACTGACGCCCGATCTGGAGGTCGGCCGGGATTAAAGGGATGGCCTGGGGGCGCTGCCAAGCACGACGGTGGTGTGAGGTCGATGGGAGGGCGGGGCGCCGGAGTCAGGGGTCTAGGCCAGTGGTCGCTGGTGGTTCGAGAAAGATCATCAACTATGATTGACGGGAGGTAGACGAAGGCCATCTGCCCGTTCCTTATAGATCAGACGGTTCATTAAAAAATCGACTGACCTATTTATTTTTAGTCGACTGTTATCTTAGATAGGACCACATGTGGTGGTGTGCTGGAGGAGTACCTGCATTTCCTATGCTCATATATTACAAAATCATACGGAGTAGAATCTAATTTTGTTTGCCATGCAATGTTGTAGAGCTATCATATGTCTCTTGTCATTTATTTTTCAGTCACCTGCTATCTGCTACTTTTACAGTGCACTAGTTCTGCACACACTTCACCCTTACTCTCACTATTGTGTTTTTATGCAAGGGTATTTCAGACTCTGCTGCCATGAGAGAAGCTAAAAAGAAAAGAGAGAAGTCGCTCCAGCTTCGTATGCAGGTAGGCAAGACACGTTACAGCGCTATAAAGGGTGCAGTGTCAGCAGATGGAGACGGTAAACGTAGCTCTGGAGTTGATGACCTTGCTCGCAATGAACCACCATCCCAGGTGCTTGCTTTAACTTCGCGGTGTCATATGTGGTTGCATGTTCCATATGGTGTCTAGCTTGTATTCGAAAGGCCGAAGTTGGTAAGATAAGGAAAGATATTTTTTTACATGAACCACCACCCCATGAGCACCAGAAGACAAATAGCTAGTCAGGGCACTGGCCGAGCCAGTGACAAGCCCAGAAAAGATAGGCATCACCTAGAAGCCAACTAAAAAGCTGCGATGGTGGCAAAGCAGCCCGCCTCCCACCAGGCTCTCAGGTCCTAGATGATCATGCTCACCACTCCAGCCGGATGTCTAGCTTGTATTGCTTCCAATTTGGTTAAATTGCATCTGCTTAGCTTACACATTATACCTTTGAATATGACATGACTTTCTATTTTGGTACATACTAGTACGTCTGTGTATTAACCATGTTCTTACAGCAAACTAATGTTCTTGTGTATCCCTCATCAATCACTTATGACGAGGTAGGCAGGCAAGGGGACTACTCCTCATTTAAAGAATGCAGCGTCAGCCTCCCGACATGATTCTCAAGAAACAGGAATGCTAGATGAAGATAGTGAACGTAGCTCTGTAGTTGATTACAACATTTCCCCTACAGTAGCATCGCAGGTGCTTGCTCTAACTTGGCAGCGTGATATGTGGTTGCATGTTGCATATGGTGTCTAGATTGTAATTCTTCCAATCTGGTTAAACTTCATGTGCTAGTCTGCTTAGCTTATACATTATACATGTTAATGTGACATGCCTTCCTGTATTTAGTACATAGTACATCTGTCTATTAAGCATGTCCTTACATAAAACTATTGTTTTTTTGTATCCCGCATCAATCAACACTAGTAGAAAAAGGGTCAAATGTGAAGCACACTAGTGCCGGTTTGAATTTGAGCCGGCACTAATGTGACCATTAGTGCTGGTTCCAACGGCTAGGCGGGCGGGCATCATTAGTACCGGTTCATGGGCAACCTTTAGTACCGGTTCATGCCACGAACTGGTAATAATGAGGTTGTGTCATGCTATGGTCAGGCTGGGGCCCCCACGAAGACCTTTAGTACCGGTTCATGGCATGAACCGGTACTAGAGTTTCTTAGTAAGCTGATTTTTAGTCCCACCTCGCCAAGAGAGAGGCAGTATGAGCGGTTTATAAGCCGTGAGTGCAGAGACAATGACGAAGAGGCGCAATGCTCACCTGCATGTTGCTTAGCTTCAAGCCTTTCAGAATAGCATAGATTGCACTGAGCCATGTGCAGTGCAGTCTACACTATTCCGAAAGGCTTGAAGCAAATTAACCAGCATTGCACCTCTTTTTTATTTTTAATAACTTATTTGAACTCCGGACTTCTTGTGTTTCAAAGCGGCGTCATCAATTTCCAACACGTTCTGACATCATTTGCTGTTTTTCAGTCATTTACCGAATAGTTTAGAGAGCTAAATGACCGTGAAATTGAAAATCACTACAAAATGAACTGTGAAAATGTTGAAATTTGGCATGGTATCATCATTTCACCCGCATAGCATGTGCGAAAGAGTAGAGAGGGTCACGGCAAAAACTGGACGCACTTCGTGTACAAACTGGACAATGTCTTTCGGAGTATCAGGGTTTCGGACGAGAACTCATCTGTTACACGGGCACTTCAATGTTTTTTATACTTATTTGAACTCTAGACTTCTTTTGCATTCAGTATGCAGCATTCAAACCGGCGTCATCAATTTCCAACACATTCTGACATCATTTGTTGTTTTTCAGTCATTTACCAAATTGTTTAGAGAGCTAAATGACCGTGAAATTGAAAATCACTACAAAATGAACTGTGAAAATGTTGAAATTTGGCATGGTATCATCATTTCACCCTCATAGCATGTGCGAAAGAGTAGAGAGGGTCACGGCAAAAACTGGACGCACTTCGTGTACAACCTGGACAATGTCTTTCGGAGTATCAGGGTTTCGGACGAGAACTCATCTGTTACACGGGCACTTCAATGTTTTTATACTTATTTGAACTCCCAACTTCTTTTGTGTTCAGTATGCAGCATTCAAAGCGTTTTTATACTCATTCAATGTTTTTATACTCATATTGACAATTCAGATTGTACACACAAAGATCATTGATGATCAAAGTATTTTTGATGTATAAGATCATATTGACAATTCAGACTGTAAAGAAATATAAGATCATGATCTAAATGCTCTTATATTTTTTGCGTTCAGTATGCACCATTCAAAGCGACGCCATCAACTTTCAACCATTTATGCCTTCATTTGCTATATTTCATGCATTTAATGATTTGTTTTGAGAACTAAATGACCTGGAAATTGAAAAGCACTACAAATGAACTCTGAAAAAGTTGAAACTTGGCATGGTATCATCATTTCACCCACATATCATGTTCAAAAAAGTAGAGAGGGTTACGGCAAAAACTGGATGCACTTCGTTTACAAACTGGACAATCTCTTTCGAAGTATTCAGGTTTCTCACGAAATTAAACTCATATGTTACAAAGGCATTTCATTTTTTAAAACTTATTACAACTCCAGAATTTTTGTGCATTCAGTATGCACCATTCAACTGCTAGGCGGGAGGAGCTCTTTAGTACCGGTTCCATTTGCTATGTGGGAGGAGCTCTTTAGTACTGGTTCATGGTGAACCTTTAACACCGGTTCGTGCCACGAACTGGTACTAATGAGGTTGTGTCAGGTAAGGCTGGGGCCCCACGAGCACCTTTAGTACCGGTTCATGGCATGAACCAGTACTACAGTTTCTTAGTAAGCTGTTTTTTAGTCCCACCTCGCGAAGCGAGAGGGACTAGGAGCGGTTTATAAGCCCTGAGTGCAGAGACGATGAAGAAGAGGCTCAATGCTCATGTTCCTTAGCTTCAAGCCTTGAGGAATATGGTAGAATGCACGGAGCTATGTGCAGTGCAGTTTACACTATTCCGAAAGGCTTGAAGCTAATTAACGAGTATTGCACCTCTTTTTTATTTTTAATAACTTATTACAACTCCGGACTTCTTCTGTTGTGGCAAAAACTAGTTGCACTTCGGCATTTCATTTTTTTAAACTTTGTTTATAACTCCAGACTTTGACCATCAAGTTTTAACCATCAACTTGGCATGGTATATAAAAATAAATGAATAGAAAAAAAATAAATAAAGCAAAAAAGAAAAAAACTATAGCAGAAAAGAAAAAACTATATAAAAAAAACTACTCAGAAATAAATAGAAGAAAATAAATATAGCAGAAAATAAAAAAAACTACTCAGAAATAAATAGAAGAAAAAATAAAGCAGAAAAGAAAAAAATTATATTTGCTATTTTTCATAGAAGAAATAAATAGAAGAAAATATATATAACAGAAAAGAAAAACTATACAAAAAACTACGCAGAAATAAATAGAAGAAAATAAAGAAGAAAAGAAAAAACTATAAAAAAAATTGGGGCGCTGCCCTGTGGGCCTGCTAGGCCACGGGCGTGCAATTACAGGCCCTAAAGGCCCAGCAGACTCACAGGGCAGCGCGCAGAAGTTAGGCCAACAAGCCTGCTATATAGAGGAGTTCAAAGAGGCAGCCGCGGCTGGGTTTATAAACCAGTGTGGCTGCCCTTCGCCCAGTGAGGTGGGACTAAACTTTGTGCACCACGGGGTGGCAGCGCTAGGCCTTTAGTACCGGTTGGAGCCACCAACCGGTACTAAAGGTCGGGCGCCTTTAGTACCGGTTGGAGCCACCAACCGGTACTAAAGGCTCATCCTATATATATAGCACTTACGAAAATTTCAGTTTTCATCCCCCACTTCGTCTCCAACCGCGCGTGCCGCTCGATCCCGTCATCATCGTGTCGCCGCCCGTCGCCCGCCGTCTATTGTCGTCGCCCGTCGCCCGCCGCCATCTGTCGTCGTTGCCGCGGCGCCGCGCCCGGTACGTCTCTCCCGTACACCAGCGCCCCCGCCCCTACCCCGTACGCCGCGCGCCGCCCCCGCCCCTACCCCGTACGCCGCGCGCCGCCCCCGCCCCGTACGCGCGCCGGGGCACCCGCGGCGTACTGTGCATGCACATACATACACACACACGTATATGTATACACGCAGTACACACACACATACACACACATACACACACATACACATACAATTTTTTTTACTAGTTGAATAATTAATATAACTAGTTTATTTTTAGTAAGAAAATAATCGAACTACTTTATTTAGGTATATATATGAGATTTAAACTGGTTGAATAATTAATATAACTAGTTTATTTTTAGTAAGAAAATAATCGAACTACTTTATTTAGGTATATATATGAGATTTGAACTAGTTGAATAATTAATATAACTAGTTTATTTTTAGTAAGAAAATAATCGAACTAGTTTATTTAGGTATATGAGATTTGAACTAGTTGAATAATTAATATAACTATTTTATTTTTAGTAAGAAAATTTAGGTATCTCAGATTTGATGATCTAATTAAAATATTATTTGTTAATGAGTTTTTCTGTTTATTTAATTTTTTATATATTTTTAGTTTATATAAATGTTAGATTAATGTCGAATGTTAGATGAATTAGATAGAAAAGTTAAATATATAGTAATGTCAATTGTTAGAGATGAATATAGTTACATATATTAATGTCAAATGTTAGATGAATATATATTTGAATTAACTAGATATTAATTAATGTTAGATAGTAATAAGTGTTTAATGTTTCACCTATATGAACATAGGAAATGGCATCTGACGACGAAAAAGATTTCATTATGTGCGAACACTGTGAAGACCAGTGCGGCCTATGCGACAGAAATTTCCTTGTTGATGGTAGGCGCTTCAGCATCAAGCTGGATGAGACATTCGAAGTGGATACAGTAAGTCACAACGGCAATTATTATTTGAATGCAAAACTTATGCTTCATTTGCTTCAACTTATAATTTTAAAGCATGACTTATGCTTCATTTGCTTCAACTTATAATTTTAAATTTTCACTATTCTACTAGCGCATCCCTTGCCATGCAAGAATTTTTGTCTTGGATAAGATAGGTTTTAGTGCTATAGATGATATGGAGGTAAAGAGAGTTTACTTGAATACCGAGCGTGGGTATACTTTCAACGTCAAATTATATAATGGAGACACATACACCCATTTTGAATGCAAAACTTGGCAAGCACTATGCAAGGCTTATGCATTTGAGCCTGATATGGTTATCACCTTTGATATTCGTCCGGAAGATGATATTGAAGGTAATATAGACATCTGGGTCGATGTGCAAATGCCTCCAGTTCTACCATTATGTGAGTTTTTCTCAACATTGCATGCATATGTTTATGTCTTTAATACAATTTATTCAAAAATAGTTGACAACTAATTTGTATTGTCAGCTTATTTTGGTTCAAGCAAACATGTCCGGCGCTTGGTAGACAGGACCTACTACTGCCCCGGGGCTGAACTAAACTGCGAGGAGATAAGTCATTATGTTTCATGGCTTGAGGATCTTCATACTGTCAAGACAAATTTTCTTCCTGAGCTTAGAAATGTTAGTACTCAAAACGTGCGACCAATAGTGATCGTATTGAACTACGGTCACATCTATAATTGAAAGATGGTAAGATTTTTACTATTTGTCCTTAGTGCATCTTTTGCATACATTATTTTTGAAGCTACACTTTCATTGCTAAGTATATTAATTACTATACGATGTTCTTCAACAAGGACTCCCGATGACAGTTGTGCCTCAGTGGATCGAGACGAAAGGTCGCATGTCAATGGTTAGCTTACGACCAAGATTTCCTACATTGCACATGAGTGCATTCAGGATTTCTGAAAGCGAAGAATGCTTAATAGTGAAAGATTGGAGCAAAATTGTTAACGATCGCAGAGAAGTACTAGGGGGCAGCAAGGAGAAGCACAACCCAAGATTAGGAGACAGATTCATCTGCATGCTCCAGTATGATGAATCAGGAGAGCTATACATGTTCTATGCTATTCTACCTAAGACGGAGCAGCAGGAGTGATTTAGCTAGTTCATGCTCTTAGTACTTGTCCTCTCTCATGTCCGTATTGTCCTGAACTTAATTAATCTCAAATAGTGATTTGCTTGTGAACGCTTATAATATCATGACCATGTTGAACTCGATGATATCTTTGCTTCTGTTACAAGTGAATGTTTCTTCTTTAAGCTAGCTAGTGTTGGTGATGATTAGATAGCGGTAATGACTATGATGATTAAATAGTGGTAATTAATGACGACTACGATGATTTTTAGCTAGCTAGTATATATATACTGTTGTTGGTGATGATATGATGCAAGAGTTTATTTATTTATTAATATGTGATGATGATGATGAGTTATTATATATATCATTTATGAAAGAAACCGCAAATTAGTTTGAACTGGATGGATCCTAGCTAAGTGATCAAGTATATATATATGCCATATCCATATCCATATCAAGTATAACAACTCATTATAACGTAAAACAATCCTAAATTAAATTGATAACACAAATTTAAATGAAAAATAAAAAATAAAACAAAAAACACATAAACATTTAGTACCAGTTGGTGTTACCAACCGGTACTAAAGGGCTCCCGGCCCCCGGAGCTGGCTCGTGCCACGTGGTTGCCCTTTAGCACCGGTTCGTGCTGAACCGGTACTAAAGGGGGGGGCTTTAGTTCCTACACTTTAGCACCGGTTATGGAACCGGCACTAAAGGGCCTTACGAACCGGTGCTATTGCCCGGTTCTGCACTAGTGCAACATGACGAGACACCTTTAGTATATGCAGTGCGATATTAGTTGCATCTTTCATATGATTTATAGCATGCGCTGCTTCTAATTTGTTGAAATTCCATTTATGATGGAACATTTTTAACTTGGTGGAGGCATATTGGTTGCATCTTTCATGTGGTGTCTAGCTTGCATTGCTTCTTATTTGCTGGAATGGTTTCTGCTTAGTTTACACAAACAGTTGTGAACATGTCATGCCGTCCTGTTTTTCGTACATATTCCATCCTGGTATCATGTGTTCGCCTTACATCAAAGTAGTGATTGTCGGTATCATGCATGAATGAGTTCTTAAGAGAGAATTTTATTGCTTTTTCTTGTCGGTTTTACTTGACAATTCAAAATCAATAAAGCGGAAGGAAGTTAGCAAGGCAGCGGATAAAGGTGCTCCTTCCGAACGGAGGGACTCTACTGTTTCTACTCCTCCACACCCCCAAGATGATTTCCAAGACAACACATGCATAGACACTCAACAAAGCTGTGTTTATGATGAGCATGTCTCCCCTAGTGCAGCATCACCGGTGCTCCCTCTAACTTGGCACTGTTATATGTGGTTGCATGTTATGTGTGATGTCTAGCTTGTATTGCTTCTAATTTTGTTGAATTCCATCTGCTTACTTTACACATTATACTTGAATAAGACACGTGTTCCTGTTTCTAGAACATACAATATATGTCTATCACACCATGTTCTTACATCAAATTACTACTGTTGTGTAACCTGCAACAATCACTTATCATAATACACATTTGACTTCGGAGTGTGATATAGGTTACATCTCACATTCTTTTCTAGCTTGTACTACTAATTTGTTGAAATGGCACTTATGACGAGACAGTTTTAACTTGGTAGAGTGATATTCATTGCATCTTTCATATGGTGTCTAGCTTTCATTGCTTCTAATTTGTTGAAATGCCTTCTCCTTAGTTTACACATCATAAGCTGTAAATATGCAATGCTGTGAATATGCAATGGCACTAATGACGAGAGACCTCTAACATGGTAGTGTGATGTTGTTTGCATCTTGCATATGATTTATTTCTTGTACTGCTTCACATTTGTTTAAACACCATTTATGATGAGACACTGTTAACTTGGCAGAGCGATATTTGTAGCATCTTTCATATGGTGTCTACCTTCCATTGCATTGCTTCTAATTTGGTGAAATGTCTTCTTCTTAATTTACACATCATAGTTCTGGTTATCTCTTCCGTCCTATTTTTCATACATATTACATCCTCCTATCATGTGGTTGTCTAACATCAAAGTTCAGTTCGTCTGCATCACGCATCAATTTGTTCTGAAGAACTAAATTTTTATTCGTTTTTCTTGTCGGCTTGACTTAACATGGCACAGAGAAAGAGGAAGAAACACAGAATGGCAGGGAATGAGAAGCGGATGAATCCTGCAAATTTTGCTGGTAATGATGGTGCAATAGAAGGTCAAAGTCCAGCGGAAAATTCTACAAACATGGCATCCCATGCTACATGAGTTGCAAAAAAAGCCAAACAGAAACAAATAGCTGCCACCAAACAAGCAGAGACAACCCTAGTTCTTGCAACACCTACCACAGTACTACCAGCTGCACGACTTACTCGTGCGTCAACTGAGCTAGCAGCACGTTCCCATCCTCCCTTGCCACCTGACACTACTTCCCAAGCACTCTTGACACAAGACGAGTTGGCAATATCAGATAACCTTGTGAGCTTCAACAGCAAGAAGGTAGTTGCTGGAGTCAACTCACAGTTTGATGTACACTAACACTTCCTATTTTTGTTGTTGGACTAGCACCTGGCGCAAGAGGAAACAAACATCAGGGATAATGCTCGATAGGTTAACTAAATCTAGAGGAGGAAGAATGCAGATCCGTTTTGAGGCAGGTTTAAAAAGGCCACGTGATGCTACAAAGTCAGCCAAGTTAGTATCAAAGGCAGCGGTTGCCGTTAGGTGTCATGTACGTATCCTCCCAACATGGATTCAGTACAGGAATGACAAAGACGAAACCCAATTCAACACCTTCCTCGACCATTTATCTGTAAGTATGGTTATGTACGGAAACTAGTAATATCGCCTTGCTCTGTCCCATACTTTCTAGGTTGCTGATAATGAGACTCCCATAATTTTCAACAGATGAGGTTCAAGTTGGATAGCCAAGATGATGCAACCAGACAAGCTGGATAGCCAAGATGTTGCAACCAGACAAGCTTGCACCCATGTTTTCAAGTTTGCTCTGCGACAGTATCGGTATAACTTGAGGAAAACTCACTTTGAAGGCAAGGTTAACAGTGAACTTTCCCAAACATCTCCAGTGGAAAATATATCAGATGAAGACTGGAGGGGCCTTGTTAAACACTGGTCTGATCCGAAGTATCAGGTACATGATCATATCACATGTTGAAGTCCTATTTACGCATGTGCCACACAACTCTATCTTCTTGTAGGCGAACTGTTCAAAGAACAAGGCCAACCGTATGAAAGAGAAATTCCAACAGACGACAGTATCTCGTAGCTATATTGCACACTACGAGGCTCTTGTAATTAGCTATTGTTTCACTCTTTTCGGTGTACCATATTATCATATCTATATTGACTTGTTCGAAATGCAGAGGAAAGCCCGCAAGGACCAAAAAGTACCTGAACCAAATGATGTGGAAATCTTCAAGGACTGTCACACCAGCAAGAAGAAGGGCATGACTACACCAGTCAAAGCCTCTCTTGTAAGTCCTTAATCCTCATGCCTTTTAACTACTACTTACTCTGACTTGTTCCTTGAACTACATGGTTTGCAGCCAATGTCTATTACTCTTTTCAATTTTATACACAATTGTCTTAGCGTATCATTGCACCTTACAAGGTTTAAAAGAGAGGAGTGATGTTCCTTTGATCTTGACCCATAATCTAGTTTCGTGCTGGACTTGCCCACACAACGTTACAATTGCCTGTTTGTCTGATCTCCAGTTGTTTTGTGATATGAATGATGTCATACTATGCTTACCGTATTATAAACTTCTTCTCTTTATCCTAAGCCCTCAATACAATGTGAAGAAATAGACAATGCATTAGCGATGGTACATGGTCATATGTTTGGAACCTGGTTTTATTATGTACTTTGCAATAAAATACAACTAATATTTTACATGGGTTCACCAGAATAAGTTCTGTATATAGACCAAAGCTATTTTGTTTGGTTTTGCTGCCTCCTTAATTTCTTCTGTTCTGGTACTACTAATGTAAAACCTCAACTTTTCAGCGAGCTATGGAAAAAATGGTGGAACCGCCACCTTCTAAAGGTGGCAAGGCAACTATAACTGCAATGTCAGCTCTTGATGCAGTGGGTCAGTACCTGTCCACTAACAGTGCCAAAAGCACATTCCTGCGTAATACTGGGTTGGTTGTTAAGGCAATATCGTCCAAACTGCCTCATGATCAAGATATGCCAGCTCAAAGCAATGGTGTATCTGCGCTCCAGACACAAGTCCATTCCCTAATAGAGACCCTTTGTGAAACAAGGAGAAACATTGCTCAATGTCGTCAAGATATGCATGGTTTTGAAACCAGATTATCAGACATTTGCTATGTTGTTCAGGAGCCTAGGGGAAATGAAGGCGAGGGTTATGGTGCTCCATCGGACAATACAACATGAAAATGTAACAGTCAGGTCAAATGAACTGAGCTTCTGAACTTCTGGTGGTGCATTTATCTGCTAGACTGTTAAGTTTTATGCCAACTTTCCTTTTGTTATATAGTTGTAATTTGTTTTGGTGCGATACAAAATTTATTCTTAACGTGCAGCCACCGGCTGAAGAAAACAACAAGCCATTTTTGTATAGTGTAGGGTGTTCCCTATATTTGCACTCGTGACGATCTTTGATGCCGAGTGGATGTAATCTGTGCAATTGCCTTAATAGCCTAGCGTTAGTTTCAGCCTTATTTATTTCCTAGTCTTCTTTTTCCCTGGTTTGCTAGTGGCCATAACTACCATGGGCCATATACGGGCCGTAGGATCTATGGGTCTCCTACAGGTCGTCGATAAATGGGCCTGTAATCGGTGGGCCTCGGGCCGTCGGATAAATGGGTCTACATGGGCCGTAATCGGGCGTAATTGGTATCGGCCCAACACGGTAACAGGCCGTTAACAGGCCGTAGGACAGCAAAGGCTTAATTCTGTCATAGGCATAACGGGTCGTTAATGGGCTAGAATATAGGACGGGATGGAAACGGCGCAACGGGTTAATAGGCCAGAAACGGGCCGACTCTTGCCATGGGCCGAATTTGGCCCATTAGGGTAACAGGCCAGTAACGGGCCGACTCTTGCCATGGGCCGAATTTGGCCCATTAGGGGAACAGGCCAGTAACGGGCCAACTCTTGCCATGGGCCGAATTTGGCCCATTAGGGGAACAGGCCAGTAACGGGCCGGAAGTAATCGAGGGCCGAAAAGGAGCCCAAGAACGTATGGGCCGTCAATAGGCCGAAAGCTAACACGGGCTGGAAACGGCCCATGTAAATCATGGGCCGTTAACGGGTATAAAGAAAATTACTGTTCATTATGGGCTAGAGTCACCGTGGGCCTGTAAAGGGCCGAAAGATACGAAGGCCTCATATGGGCCGAAAGACGTCGTGGGCCATACATGGGCCGAAAGTGAAATGGGTTGGTGTTATATTCGATGGCCCACATGACGTTGTTGGGCGGATTTTCTTTAGGGCCTAACGGGCCGTGAGTTAACGGGCCGTAAAATGGGCTATTTGTGAAGAGACCATTAACAGGCTTTTCATGGGCCAGCCCATTAACTTTTGACCAAGTCAAACGGGCTGAATTTGTAAGCTAAATGGGCCAGTGGTGGGCCGTGGCACGTGTCGACATATCATAGGCACCTATCTGACCCACTAACGAGCTGACACGTGTTTCGTTCGGCCAATAAGAATTTTACACGTGGAAATTTCCCATTGGTCGGGGCTGTTAACGGGTTATCGGATCCAAAACCTGACCCGATAGCTTAACGGCGTTCCGTTACGGTGGATGCCACGTGTCGTTCACCCTTGACGAAAGCACTTCTGTGATGTGCGATTTATCGTCATGGAAGTGGACACTTCCGTGATGATAATTTTGGTAATGTCATGGAACACTTCTACGACAGCACATGTATGACTATCTTGATTCTGTCATAAATTTGTCATGGATGTACATGCATGACAAAAAACGCGACCTACTGTGACAAACACGTATCATCACGGAAGTGTATTTTTTTGTAGTGCATCTCTTCTCCCTCCTGTTTTCTCAGCCATCGCGCGGTGGGCGGGGTGGGGGTTTGCCGATAGTCGGTTTGCTCAACTGCGGTCCCACTTATAAGTGAAAATGCAACACAACACGCATTCCCCCTTGAGCGGCGTGCCGGACCAACCGTGTGGGGGTGCGACGCGACATGGCAGGCTTTTCCTTTTGAAATTGTAACTTGTAAAATTTGGTTCTGCTCCATGGTGCGACCGATAAATAGAAATAATGATTTTCCTAGAGTAATGAGAAGTTTGGTTCTGGCGCGGTTCATGCATGGAGTACTTAGGAAAATTATGAAGTTGATGCGAAAGGTAAGATAATTACTAGTAGTACCATATACTACTACATGGATTTGACGGAAAGATAAAGATACATACGGATCCATCAACGACATCCTCATGCCCTAGTGCACCGGGTCACCAACCGACGTGTGAGGAGCAACGACGTTGGCAGCAAGCTCAACGTGCTTCTGAACAATGTCGTCCAAGGTTGCCCTGCGGTCCAAGAAGGCCAGCGTCCAATCGTCCTCCTCTTGCATGTAGTAGTCCTTATGGACGATTAGCGCGTAGACGTGGGTGATTATGTTGATGGTGTCTTGCTGCGCCAGGCACTGCGCAGCGAGCGCGACCTCGAGGTGGACATTCTCCGGCGCGACGGCGGGCAGTCGCAGGGCCATGGTCGTCCGCAAGCTTCTTGACGATGGTGAACTTGTCGAGCAAGCAGACGAGGACCTCGTCGAACAAGGAGACGAAGCTATCGTCCAAGCGGCCCCTCGCCCTGGCGGCCTCAAGCACTACCTGGAGATGTCTGATGCTCGCGCTCATCGCCTCCATGGGTCTAGCTTCTAGTCAACTGATCTTGCGATTGAAGTGATCACTCTTGCCCTTGGGTGCGTAGGATTTCGTAGATTGGACTGGCGGAAGCCTTTATATGAGAAGTGTAGACTGCGTTGAGTTCACGTACGTGTTGGCCATCTATGCCTCGCCCGTCTACTGCACCTGCCTTTGGCTGTATGGCAGGTTGGCCAGACACCCATTGGGCCCATGTGTCATACACCCAAAGGCAGGTGCAGTAAGTCAATGAAGCTGCGTCCCCCTCCGTGCCCGTGCATGCTTTCAATGACTTGGGACTACCAAACATCACATTCAGTGGTTAGTTCATTGCATGTAATCCTATTAAGTAGCAAAAAGTCATTAAGTTATCTCGCCGATAGGAATAAAACAATACACCATTTATTTATTTACAGAGGGAGTAGTACATTTTTTGTGACATGCATTACAAGATATTGCTAGTCAAATACTAAATCCAGATGGACGTGGTAGTACTACTAAATCCAGACGGTGGTGCTAGTACTAGTAGTAGTATTACTGCCAATGTAGTAGCACTGTACTACCCGTTGGTCAAATTATTACGTGCTGCTCCTCATAGTGAAGTGACAAGACCCTACGCCGGAGATGAGACCTGAGTATAGGCGCCGTGTTCGGCACACCATAGTCAGCCTCACCATCTGCAGTCACTATCATCATGGCTATAGACCTAGCCTGCTTACAACTAGCCGTGTTTGACATAATTTCCCATGCGTAGATTCCCGTGCATTGCACGGAACACCAAGATTGGGGGCTGGACGGCGCCGGCAGCGGCCATCGCGCCAGATTTTTCCATGGCCTTCTAGATGTGGTGGGGAGGAGATAAGGCTGATTGTGAGAGACAAGGAGTTGTTTGTAAATAGGGAACAAGTGCAGACATATTTTTGCAAAACTGGAGAAGTTTGGTTTGTATGCGTCAGATCTAGATCCGACGGCTATTGGTGAAAGATGGCAGGCACAACATCATCACCAACTCAGGACCTGTTTGATTCGCGGGATTTTGAAAAAGCAGGAATAGGACACGACAATATTACAAGTTTCAAACTGATATTACAAATGTTAGGAGTAATGTTGCACCTACGAAGAGGGAATTACTAGGAAGTTTACGTAAGAACTTTCGTTACTTTAGGTGAATGCAACATTATTGTACGAACTAAAATCCACCGCCATGACAAGTCAATAATGGGCAAATAAGTTTTCGAGTCTCTGGCCACTTGATGTTTCAAAAACAAATTCAGCTTCTACGGAGACTTTGTCATTTAGGCTTAGACGCTTGCGGTGATCAGCACGCCATTCATTGTTGCACCAGAGAACGCCAAACCTCATTACCTTGAGCACACTTGCCTCCAGAATAAAGAACCTGGCCAATTTAATCTCAAATGTGCTGCCTCGGTAGTCGATCAAATCAATTTCGGTAAGATGGAGATCAAGGCATTCGATGAGATTGTTATAGTGCAACACATTTTTCACATTCGGGTCTTTTTTTATCTGCAAAAGAAGAGAACATATTAGAGCAGCTGGTTTTATAAGATTGCCGTGTCATCAAGAAGTACCAATATCATTCGCTCATATGATAGGGTTGGCTGGCTAGTGATATTTTTTCACACTCTCTCTCTCTCTCTCTTTCTCTTTCCTCTCATTTACCTAGGAGTACGTGAATAGCTTGGGCATTTGTTGCCTTCCACTATGTGGCTGATGCCATATTTCGCAAAAGTATGCCACATAATACGCATCGATGTCAAATCAAAAGATTTTGGCACCGCTCTCGCGATGTGAGAGAGTTGGCACCACTGTGCACACAAACCCACATGTATAAACAAACCAATCAAACCAACTACACCAGCCTCTCACTCTCCCAAACAAGTGTTTTTATTGCCTCAGTCCTCTCTCTCTCCCACGCAAGTGTTTTTGGCACCGGAGCAAAGTAGGTGATCCAGATTGGGGCACCAGGTGAGAAATGGAGGGGCATCGATGCCAAATGCATCACAAGTGAATTTGGCACATGTTTTGGCCTACATAGTGGAGGGCCGTTATAGCCCACTTTTGTACTACCTCTTATTTAGTATAAAATTTTGACCATAGATTTATGTAAGAAAATGCCAATGCATGTCACTAAAAATTGCACCATTTGAAATTATGTTCAAATACGAATCCAACGATATAGTTCTTAGTGACATGCATGAACATTTTGTCAGTTAAATCTATGGTCAAATTTTGATACTACAAAATAGGAAGAGTAAACCAGGACAGAGGTAGTATTTACTCTTAGGGTAACCATAGAGTTACAGGAGTAGTCTAAGTTACTTTCCACTATGACTAGCCTAGGCAACTATAGTAGTACAACAAAAAAACAATGCAGATGATCACGTGAGAAAAAATACTAAATACATTTCTTTCGGTGCAGTGCGTAGATGCAGTTTTGAACACTACACTTGTCATCGTAATTTGGGAAAATTACAAAAAATTTGAGCTACGTTGTGATTATCGTTTACTAATAGGAAAGAAGTTTCACCTCGATGAGTAGCTTCTCCGTGCACGGAAAGCATGTAAGGAATCCAACAACTTGATCCAGATTGGGCCCGATAGATTTTATTGCCAAGATCTTCACTGTGTGCATAGACTGGGTCAAGCTTGTGGGAATCATTTTCTGGAAGACGGTCGTAAATACATCAAGAAGAAATTTAAAAATGTGAATTTCAAGAAGACGGAGAAGAAGATGAGTGTTGTACCTGAACGATTACAGATCCAATAAAGAGTTCGGAGAATTTGGCAGACGAGTGCACCAACGCTGTCAATTTCGGCGCGTCAATGACCCTGCTTTTTGTTGGACCTTCTAGATCCGATACAAGCAATCTCTCAAGGAAAGGCGAATTCTCAATTACCATAACATGGAACTGCTAGAGTGATCTCTTCCCAATAGATGTCTTGTTGCGGGGCCATCAAGACACATAAATCCATCAGAGATTCGTCGACGCGATGTGGAGGCTAATGAACCCATGGATCTGCTCAAGACGAATTTACTCGAGCACAATAGAGCTGCGGAGCAGGTGCTCCATAGCCTTCTTCGAGATGACAACGTCGAAGAGGTAGAGCTGCTTGAGTTGAGGGAGAAGAAGGGCGGCGCGGCATTAATCTGGGGAAGATAGCAGGAGCTGAAGCTGGCGCGGCGCAGCGTTGGCGCGAGGTGGAGCGCGGACGGCGGCAGAGAGCGACATCGTCCAGCTCCAAAGTTGAGCTCCTCGAGCAGATCTAGGGTGGGGGTTAAGAACCACTCATCGAACTTGGTTTGGACCTTGCAGTTGGTACTGAACATGCGGATGTCAAGGCGTCTGGCTGGCCCAGGGTGCGATGAAAGGATCTTGGAGACTGCGGCCATGCGTTTGCAATCCCTGTCGCAGAGGCAGCTGTCGACGGTGAGGTTGAGGGGGACGCGGCGCCAGAGGGGGCGCCACCGCCGGGAGAGCAGGGCGGTCCGCACAGCAGATTTGGTGTGGAGGAGGCCGATGATGACGAGCAGCATGTCGTCGGGGGAGGCTGCTGATGAAGTCCAGGCTCACCGGATGCGGTTTCGGCTCGAGCCGCCTCCACTTGTTGGCTGCCTCGCCATCCATCTCAACCGGCGGCAATGCCGGTGTACACGTGCGCTGGTGTGTGTTGTGTGCTGGGTGTGCGCGACTGCGTCCTTCTGTGCATGCCGCCGCGCAGTGGTGAATTGTGCGCGAGTGCGTCCTCCATGCGAAAGAAGTGTGTCGTCAATGCGCCCTAAATTTACTAGCGTGCAGGGTGCTACCCCGAGTGGTTTCAACTTTGTTTACTTCACCGCGTGTCAGATGGGCCTCCAGTTTACTTATTTTCACCCACTACTACATGGGCCAGCACACGAAGATACAGAACACGAGCTGACAAGGCAGCATGTGGACTGGTTGACCGGTCAACTAAACAATATATGGAGCTATATGCTGACACAGTGAGCGTATAATCCGTTGGTATAGAGTGTTCATGTGAGAGGGGAGGCCCGTGAGAGATAGCAGAGAGAGTGAAAGAGCTACTCCCTCCGTTCGATAATGTAGTTCCAACATTTTTTTAAAAGTCGAACTTTTGAAACTTTGACCAAGTTTATAAAGAAATTACTTATATCTACAATACCGAAGATAAATGATAGTATGAAGTAAGTACATGTTGTGATGAATCTAATGATCTTTCCAGATGTAAATGTTTTTCTCCACATATACCTGGTCAAATTTTTCTGAGGTTTGACTTTTCAAAACATCCATATGCTTATGGATGTGAGAGAGTGCCTAACTAGAGAGAGAGTGAAATAGAAAGAGTGAGTGAAAAAAGTGTGTGTGCGTGTGTGAAAGAGACATGGAAAACACTCGATAAAAGTCGAGAAAAAACGTGTGTGTCTTATGTAAATATATCACAGATGCATCTTCGACAACGGAAGCAAGGTGAGGAGATAGTGTGTGGTTGTTTGCAACCGAGAGATCAAGATCCCTAGCACGTGGCCAAGAGGGGTCTGACAAACAAGGGAGAGAGGTCGAGAGAGACGTACGGAGAAAGTGCAGACATGGGGAGGAGAGAGTGTATGTTTGTCATAGAGAGATCCCCTGGAGATCGTGATGGGACTACATGGGTGGGAGATCGAGTGACAAGGTGTGTGCGCGATAGAAGATACCCCGAGAGATATCGAGATAGACGTATGGATGGAAGGAGACAATACGTGTGTTCCTGATGGCTAGTGAGAGATAATCATACTTAGGGGGGGAGTGCTTGCGCCTATGATGGAGTGAGGGATTATGGTACTTATTAGGGGGTGCGTGTCACATAGAGAGAGAACAAGGGGGGAGAGTGTTGGATGGGTGTATATGTATAGCGCGAGCGAGACATGTGTATGTGTGAACCAAGGAGATATAAAGTTTGAGAGAGATTGAGGAGCCCCGATAAGGCTGAGTGGTGCGACAGATAGCTGAGAGGGGAAAGAGATATTCCATCCGCTCGATAATGCAGTGCATGTAATTTTTTTAGAAGTCAAACTTTAGAAACTTTGATCAGGTTTACACAAGTGTTATTTATATCTTCAATACCAAAGATACATCATACGAAACTACATCTCATGGTGAATCTAATGGTATATGTTTGTCGTTCCACATGTAATTGTTTTTCTCCACGTACATGGTCAAACTTTGTGATGTTTGACTTTTCAATAAATCAATATGCTATGGACCGAGGAGAGTGCCTAAGTCGAGAGGGATCAAGTGCGTGTGAAGGAGAATGAGTAAGTGTGCAAAAAGAGTATGTGTGTGAAAGAGAAAGTGACAACAAACGATAAATTAGAGAGAGTGTGTTTTTTTTCATTTTTTAGGCGAACATATCAAGCATGCATCTCCGAGATAGAAAAGCGAGGCGAGGAGATACACGAAGATAGCTAGTGTGTGATTGTTTGCAATGGAGAGGGACACCCCTATAGCACATGTCCAACAGAGGTCTGGCCAACAAGGAATAAAGGTCGAGAGGGACACATGGAGAACATGGACACATGGGGAGGGCGAGAGGGTCTGTTTGTGATAGAGAGACCCCCTCGAGATCATGAGGGGAATATATGGGTGGGAGATCGAGGGAGGTGCGTGCGTGATAGAAAGATGCCCCGAGAGAAATCAAGATAGACCATGCACATGTTTGTGATGGAGACTAAGATTAGCTAGTCATATACATATAGGGGGACTGTGTGTGCCTACAATTGAGTGAGAGACCATCATACTTGGCTAGCTAGGCATGAGATTGTGCGTGTGTGTGTGTGATATGGAGAGATAACGAGGGAGAGAGATAGAGTTTTAGATGGGCCCATCGAGTGCGAGTGAGATATGCATGTGTATGTGTGACCTAGGTAGATGGAGAGTTTGAGAGAGAGGGGGAAGAGCTCCGAGATGACAGAGTGGTGCGTGAGAGAGTTACGGGCAACGAGCCAAGGAATTTGTGTTCGTATGATGAGTGCACCCAAGATATCTAGCTTGGACTAGAGAATCATGTTGGGAATTTAGTAATTTCAGAAAAATTCCTACGCACATGCAAGATCATGGTGATGCATAGCAACGAGAGGGGATAGTGTTGTCTACGTACCCTCGTAGACCGAAAG
Source organism: Triticum urartu (assembly GCF_003073215.2). Lineage (NCBI taxonomy): Eukaryota > Viridiplantae > Streptophyta > Magnoliopsida > Poales > Poaceae > Triticum > Triticum urartu. The sequence goes on along the minus strand of NC_053026.1, from coordinate 187,554,435 downwards.
CGGAAGCGTTAGCACAACGCAGTTGATGTAGTCATACGTCTTCACGATCCGACCAATCAAGTACCGAACATACGACACCTCCGAGTTCAGCACACGTTCAGCCCGATGACGTCCCTCGAACTCCGATCCAGCCGAGTGTTGAGGGAGAGTTTCGTCAGCACGACGGCATGGTGACGATGTTGATGTTCTACCGACGCAGGGCTTCGCCTAAGCACCGCTACAGTATTATCGAGGTGGACTATGGTGGAGGGGGGCACCGCACACGGCTAAGAGATCAAGAGATCAATTGTTGTGTCTATGGGGTGCCCCTGCCCACGTATATAAAGGAGCAAGGGGGGTGTGGCCGGCCAGGGAGAGGGCGCGCCAGGAGGAGTCCTACTCCCACCGGGAGTAGGACTCCCCCCTTTCCTAGTTGGAATAGGATTCAGGAGAAGGAAAGAAAGAGGGGAAGAAGGAAAGAGGGGGCTAGCCCCCCTTGCCCTAAACCAATTCGGTTTGGGCCTTGAGGGTGCGCCCCACACTTCCCTTGCTGCCCTCTATTTCCACTAAGGCCCATGTAGGCCCATTAAGCCCCCGGGGGGTTCTGGTAACCTCCTGGTACTCCGGTAAAATCCCGATTTCACCCGGAACACTTCCGACATCCAAATATAGGCTTCCAATATATCAATATTTATGTCTCGACCATTTCGAGACTCCTCGTCATGTCCTTGATCACATCCGGGACTCCGAACAACCTTCAGTACATCAAAACATATAAACTCATAATATAACTGTCATCGTAACGTTAAGCGTGCGGACCCTACGGGTTCAAGAACTATGTAGACATGACCGAGACACGTCTCTGGTCAATAACCAATAGCGGAACCTAGATGCTCATATTGGCTCCTACATATTCTACGAAGATCTTTATCGATCAAACCGCATAACAACATACGCTGTTCCCTTTGTCATCAGTATGTTACTTGCCCGAGATTCGATCGTCGGTATCTCAATACCTAGTTCAATCTCGTTACCGGCAAGTCTATTTACTCGTTCCGTAATACATCATCCTGCAACTAACTCATTAGTTGCAATGCTTGCAAGGCTTTAAGTGATATGCATTACCGAGAGGGCCCAAAGATACCACTCCGACAATCGGAGTGACAAATCCTAATCTCTAAATACGCCAACCCAACAAGTACCTTTGGAGACACCTGTAGAGAACCTTTATAATCACCCAGTTACGTTGTGATGTTTGGTAGCACACAAAGTGTTTCTCCGGTAAACGGGTGTTGCATAATCCCATAGTCATAGGAACATGTATAAGTCATGAAGAAACCAATAGCAACATACTAAATGATCAAGTGCTAAGCTAACGGAATGGGTCAAGTCAATCACATCATTCTCCTAATGATGTGATCCTGTTAATCAAATGACAACTCATGTCTATGGTTAGGAAACATAACCATCTTTGATCAATGAGCTAGTCAAGTAGAGGCATACTAGTGACACTCTGTTTGTCTATGTATTCACACATGTATTATGTTTTCGGTTAATACAATTCTAGCATGAATAATAAACATTTATCATGATATAAGGAAATAAATAATAACTTTATTATTGCCTCTAGGGCATATTTTCTTCAGTCTCCCACTTGCACTAGAGTCAATAATCTAGTTCACATCGCCATGTGATTTAATACCAATAGTTCACATCACCATGTGATGAACACCCATAGTTCACATCGACATGTGACCAACACCCAAAGGGTTTACTAGATTCAATAATGTAGTTCACATCGCTATGTGATTAACACCCAAAGAGTACTAAGGTTTGATCATGTTTTGCTTGTGAGAGAAGTTTAGTCAACGGGTCTGCCGCATTCAGATCCGTAAGTATTTTTCAAATTTCTATGTCAACAATGCTCTGCATGGAGCTACTCTAGCTAATTGCTCCCACTTTCAATATGTATCCAGATTGAGATTTAGAGTCATCTGGATCAGTGTCAAAATTTGTATCGACATAACCCTTTATGACAAACCTTTTTGTCACCTCCATAATCGAGAAACATATCCTTATTCCACTAAGGATAATTTTGACCGCTGTCCAGTGATCTACTCCTAGATCACTATTGTACCCCTTGCCAAAAACAGTGTAGGGTATACAATAGATCTGGTACACAAGATGGCATATTTTATAGAACCTATGGCCAAGGCATAGGGAATGACTTTCATTCTCTTTCTATCTTCTGCCGTGGTCGGGCTTTGAGTCTTACTCAGTTTCACATCTTGTAACACATGCAAGAACTCTTTCTTTGACTGTTCCATTTTGAACTACTTCAAAATCTTGTCAAGGTATGTACTCATTGAAGAACTTATCAAGCGTCTTGATCTATCTCTATAGATCTTGATGCTCAATATGTAAGCAGCTTCACTGAGGTCTTTCTTTGAAAAACTCCTTTCAAACACTCCTTTATGCTTTGCAGAATAATTCTACATTATCTCCGATCAACAATATGTCATTCACATATACTTATCAGAAATGTTGTAGTGCTCCCACTCACTTTCTTGTAAATACAGGCTTCACCGCAAGTCTGTATAAAACTATATGCTTTGATCAACTTATCAAAGCGTATATTCCAACTCTGAGATGCTTGCACCAGTCCATATATGGATCGCTGGAGCTTGCATATTTTGTTAGCACCTTTAGGATTGACAAAACTTTCTTGTTGCATCATATACAACTCTTCTTTAATAAATCCATTAAGGAATGTAGTTTTGTTTATCCATTTGCCAGATTTCATAAAATGTGGCAATTGCTAACATGATTCGGATAGACCTAAGCATAGATACGAGTGAGAAACTCTCATCGTAGTCAACACCTTGAACTTGTCGAAAACCTTTTGCGACAATTCTAGCTTTGTAGATAGTAACACTACTATCAGTGTCCGTCTTGCTCTTGAAGATCCATTTAATCTCAATGGCTCGCCGATCTTTGGGCAAGTCAATCAAAGTCCATACTTTGTTCTTATAATGGATCTCATCTCAGATTTCATGGCCTCAAGCCATTTCGCGGAATCTGGGCTCATCATCGCTTCCTCATAGTTCATAGGTTCGTCATGGTCAAGTAACATGACCTCCAGAATAGGATTACTACACCACTCTAGTGCGGATCACACTCTGGTTTACCTACGAGGTTCGGTAGTAACTTGATTTGAAGTTACATGATCATCATCATTAGCTTCCTCACTAATTGGTGTAGTAGTGACAGGAACAGATTTCTGTGATGAACTACTTTCCAATAAGGGAGCAGGTAAGTTACCTCATCAAGTTCTACTTTCCTCCTACTCACATCTTTCGAGAGAAACTCCTTCTCTAGAAAGGATCCATTCTTAGCAACGAATAACTTGCCTTTGGATCTATGCTAGAAGGTGTACCCAACAGTAACTTTCGGGTATCCTATGAAGACGCATTTTCCCAATTTGGGTTTGAGCTTATTAGGATGAAACATTTCACATAAGCATTGCGACCCTCAACTTTAAGAAACGACAACTTTGGTTTCTTGCCAAACCATAGTTCATATGGTGTCATCTCAACGGATTTAGATGGTGCCCTTTTAACGAGAATGCAGCTGTCTCTAATGTACAACCCTAAAACTATAGTGGTAAATCGGTAAGAAACATCATAGATTGCACTATATCCAATAAAGTACGGTTATGACGTTCCGACACACCATTACACTGTGGTGTTCCAGGTGGCGTGAGTAGCTCGCTCCCACTATTTCAAAACATGCTCTCCTCGCCCGAAATCGCTCGCGCCCACTATATTTCAAAACACGCCCTCCTCGCCCGAAATCGCTCCCGTCAACTATTTGGGGAGAAGCAAAGTTACTCTACTATCCCCGACCCTCAGTACATAGATGTCACACCCTCGATGCGACTATATCTCCCACGTGTCGAGGCACGACTTAGAGGCATAATCACATTGAATGCATATGTCGCAAGTGAGGTAATCTTTACACAACCCGTGTAATATCATAAGGGAAAGAGATTACATAGTTGGCTTACAATCGCCACTTCACACAATTACATGAATAAACATTACATCAACCAAATACACTCATGGTCCGACTACGGAACCAAAATAAAAGAAGAACCCCAAATGCGACAAAGGTCCCCGATCGACCCCAACTGGGCTCCACTACTGATCAACTGGAAACGGAACAACACAAAGGACAAGGTCTTCAACGAGCTCCTCCTGAGCTTGGTTGCGTCATCTGCACGGACTCATTGGCACCTGCAAGCTGGTTTGGAAGTATCTGTGAGCCACGGGGGACTCAGCAATCTCACACCCTCGCGATCAAGACTATTTAAGCTTATGGGTAAGGTAAAGGTATGAGGTGGAGCTGCAGCAAGCGACTAGCATATATGGTGGCTAACATACGCAAATGAGAGCGAGAAGAGAAGGCAAAGCACGGTCGATAAAAGTATGATCAAGAAGTGATCCTGGACTACCTACGTCAAGCATAACTCCAACAACCGTATTCACTTCCCGGACACCGTCGGAAAGAGACCATCACGGTTACATACGCTGTTGATTCATTTTAATTAAGGTCAAGTTCAGGTTTTCTACAACCGGACGTTAACAAATTCCCATCTGCCCATAACCGCGGGCACGGCTTTCGAAAGTTCAAATCCCTGCAGGGGTGTCCCAACTTAGCCCATGACAAGCTCTCACGGTCAACGAAGGAATAGACCTCCACCCGAGACGTTCCGATCAGACTCGGTATCCCGGTACAACAAGACATTTCGACAGGGTAAAACTAAACCAGCAACACCGCCCGAATGTGCCAACAAATCCCGATAGGAGCTGCACATATCTCTTTCTCAGGGCACACTCAGATTGTCTTAGGTACGGGTAGGCCAGCCCAGAGTTGCCCCTGGTGGTCACCGGTAGCTGACAGTTGGACCAACACTCAGAGGAGCACTGGCCCGGGGGGGTTAAAATAAGATGACCCTTGGGCTGGCCTAACCCAAGGGAAAAAGAGGCTAGGTGGCGAATGGTAAAACCAATGTTGGGCATTGCTGGAAGAGCTTTACTTAAGGCGAACTGTCAAGGGGTTCCCATTATAGCCCAACCGCGTAAGGGACGCAAAATCCGGGAACATAACACCGATATGACGGAAACTAGGGCGGCAAGAGTGGAACAAAACACCAGGCATAAGGCCGAGCCTTCCACCCTTCACCAAGTATATAGATGCATTAATTAAATAAGATATAACGTGATATCCCAACAAGTAAATAAATATTCCAACAAGGAACAACATCTCCATGTTCCAACAAGGAACAAACTTCAATCTTCACCTGCAACTAACAACGCTATAAGAGGGGCTGAGCAAAGCGGTAACATAGCCAAACAACGGTTTGCTAGGACATGGTGGGTTAGAGGTTTGACATGGCAATTTGGGAGGCTGACAAGAAAATGGTAGGCATCGTAGCATTGGCATAGCAAAAGAGCGAGCAAACTAGCATAGCAAAGATAGTAGTGATTTCGAGGGTATGATCATCTTGCCTGAAATCCCGCAAGGAAGAAGAACGAGTCCATGAAGAAGACAAACGGAACGTAGACGAACGAATCCTCACAACATGACGTTATCGGAACCAACCCGAAGAAGCACACCGGAAAGAAGCAAACAATCATGGTAAACAACCTTCACATAATGATGGCATGATGCACAAACAAGTATGATGCATGTCCGGTTTAATGATACATGACATAGCAAAGTGCACAAACAATCCTACAAATTAAGTGGAGCTCATTATGCAACGGAGTTGCATATTGATGGAACACCACGTCAATTATTTAGTTCTCTCCCGGTTAGGTACTCAACAATATTAAATGTTGTTAAGCATGGCAAGAGGTGAAGAACAACAAAACTACCTATCTAGGCAAGTTTAAATGAGGCCGGAAACAACGAACAACAATTCCGGAAAAATCCTCATATGCATAGTTTAAGGTTTGGTACTGTTCTGCCCTAAACATCATTTTAGAGTTGTTAAGCATGCAAAATGAAGCCACCATGTTAAACTAGGCAAAATTCTACCCCATTTACATATAAAGTTTATTAAAATCAGAGTTACGGTTAATTAGTTATGAATTAAATCATTTTAGCATGGCATAGGAGCAAATTAATGCAAACAACATTTTAAATATTTTAAACATAGATGAAAGTTGGATATTATTAATCTACACAAAATTCTGAGCAAGTTTCATATATAAAACATTTTAATTCGATGCACGGTTAGTGAGTTATTAAATGCATGAACTAGGGGGACTAATCTGTAAAATAGCAATCTTCGGAAAATAGCTAAATTCACAACAGAGGAAAAAAACATGCATCGGGCCGAATCTGGGGCAAGCCCACAGCAGGAAGGGAAAAAAACAGAGGCGGGCGCTGGGGTGTGGCTCACCCATTGGGCTCTTGGCCCGGACGCAGAGGAGGCCAGCGGCACTGGGCCTTGCGCGGCACAGGGGAGCGGCTAGGCCGGCGGAGCGGAATCCGACCCACGCGGAAGTCAACGCGAGCGGGCGCGCTCGTCCCTGGCTCTGTGAAGAAGACGGCGGCGGCGTAACAAAGCTCTGGCGACGGCGGGGTTCGGCGAAGCTGGAGAGGCCGGGAACAGGTCGCGGGGCCCCTGATCCGGTGGATCCGGCCGGATCTGGCGAAGATGGGGCCAATGACGAGCTCCCTGGGCGGCCGCATCGGGCGCCTGCGAGAGAGAGGGAGAATTAGAGGGAGTGGCCGAAGGAGGGAGGAGAAGGAAGATGGCCAGGGAAAAAGGAGCAGGGCGGCGGGATCCGGCCTGGGAGGTCCTCTGGCGAGGCTTGCCGGTGACGAGGTCTCCGGCGATCGTACGGCGAGCTGACGGGGGCGGGGCGCTGTTGGCGGCGGAGGAGCTCGGATCGGGAACTCCCTCTCCCGATCTGGAGCTCGGGGAGCAGGGCGGCGCAGCGCGGGCCTCAAAGCCCAGATCGGGGCCCTGGGCGGGCCTGACGCGGGCCTGGCAGCGCTGGGCGATGTGGGGCGCGGGGAGGCGACGTGGCCGCGTAGGATTGGTGGAGGGCGCGGTCAGGTGGCGGCGGGGCTAATGGAGGCGCGACAAGTGGCGGCGGAGGACTTGGCCGGCGCGGAAAACGAGGCAGAGGAGGTGGGAGGCGGCTGGCTGATGATTGGGGTGCGGATTTCGAGGAGGAGGAAGGGGAAGGCCCAAAATGGCAAGGGGGGCTGCTATATATAGCAGGAGGAGCTAGGGTTGGGGGTTTTAGTCCGTTTTGGAGCCGTTCGATCTCGATCGGACAACCCGGAGCGGAGGGGGTTAGATAGGTGGGCTAGAGGGCTGTGAAGAGAGGTTGGGCTGAGATGAGAGGAGAGGAGTGCAGCCCGGCAACTGTTTCCGGAGACCGAAAACGTCCGACGTTTTGACCGACTTTAATGTCGCTATAGTCATCCGCTGGGGCATTAAACGATCTCCGAATGCAATGAAACTTGACAGGCGGTCTATCTACACTATAATAAGACCACACGTCAAATCTCATCCCATCCCAAGAACATTTTCCGGCCACTTATAAAATAATATTTCGGACGTGCCGCGGGCGCGTGCAAGTGTGTTTGGGCTCAGAACGGACAACGAAAGGAACAAGGAGACCCGGACGGATGCAAGTTTTGAAAACATGATGATGCAATGCACATGATGACATGATGAAATGCAACATGCAAGCAAATGACATGGCAACGACGGCGGATAACTGAACGACACCTGGCACATCGGTCTCGGGGCGTTACAATAGACCCAAGCCGAGAAGCCTAAAGGCAGGGGTAGAACTGTAACTCCCCCTCACATTTCAGACAAATGCGTCAGTAAAACATGGTTCCACTCCCCCTCCCAATCCCCCCCTTCATACCTCGTGGGCGCCAAATCACCTTCTCCCCGGAAGCTCCCTTCTCCCGAGCCGCGAAACCTCAGCCCCTCCTCCATGGCGCCCCCACCACATCAATTTCACATCCACCCTCCTCCCTAATGACGAAGACGCTGTCCATTTGCCATCGTGCACTGGGCCGTGTGCCTCTTACTCTGTGCTGCTGGAGCCGCCTCGACGATGGCCGCGTGAACCGTACCAGAGCCGATTCACCGCCGCCGTTGTTCACGGCACCGGAGCGGCTCCAACTTCGGATCCGTCCATAGTCCCGGCGCTGCTTCCCCATAGCCGTCGACCGTCGCTACATCGTTGTTTCCCTGCCTCCGCCGCTGTTTCCATTTAGGCGTCAGTTGTTTGAATATTTATTCTGGGCCAATCGATTCCCAATGGGAAGCAGCACCCCTCGAGGCGGCGGAGCTCCTAGGATGTCGGTTGGCTGGTGTCTAACGTATGGGTGCGGGGCCACAAGTTCGCTGCGGAAGCAGCGCTTAGATGGCTATCTTAGAGTTGCGTGGGTTCAAGGTACTACCGCCGCCGAATCTGGATGACGGGGAGTCTTTGTGGATTGGCCCGGGGGCGGCGCAACCATGGCAGTGCGGTGGGGCGGGGAGCAGGGTTTTGGCCGGGGCCACGAACAGCGGAGGCAAGCTGCTCTGCCGTTGGTCGCTGGCTCTGCAGGAATTCTCTATACTCCAATGCAGATGTAAGTACATGTTGTGTAACATCCCAAAATTCTACATTTTGGAATGTTATATTAAATAGATAGATTTGATTTTTTGCTTGTTGTTGTGTGATTGATTAACTGAAAGTGAGTGAATTCAAAACTTTTTGAAAGTTAAATGAGAGGGAATAAAAGGACTTTCCCAAACTTTCATTTTTGCATTTTATGATCTCAGTGAATTCAAATTCTTTTCATCACAAAACCCTGGAGAGAAGATGACATGACTTCTTCCATTTATTTAAATGACAAGGGGTGTTGAAAATATTTTGATATCACTTGACAATATTTCAAATTTAGAAACTTCAAGCAACTCAATGATTTTCATGAGAGAAGATAAAATGACTTCTTCAAATTATATGAAATATGAGTTGGGAGTTAAAAGGATCAAATTTAAAGTCCTCTATGAAATTATTTTCAAATTGAAATTATTTTTCTCCAAAATTAAAATATATGGAAAATAGGGTAACATGATTCCCTACATTAGAAAATTGGAGAGAAATAAATTTGATTTGATTTTGTTTTTTTAATGTTTTTTGTTGGATCTTAATAGAGCAGGAGCAATGTTGGAATTATTAGAATTTGTGTGTATTTTATTTAATGCTAGAAAATGTTCATGTCGTAGAAAATCTTTTTTCTGAAAATTTTGATATATCATATGCCTATATAATATATATTTTTTATTTACTTTGCTTTTTTTGTCTGTCTGGAATTTGTAAAAAAAACTTTCTGACTGGGCCGGCCCAGCCAACCGGGCCAGGCCACAGCCCAGCCCAACGCCGCGCGTCCCCGAGCTCCAGCAGGTCTCTGCCTCCTGCACGCCGCCGCCGTAGAGTCCTCCATGGACACCGCGCCCCGCCGCCTTTGCCTGTGCCCCTCCTCCACGCCTCGCGTCTCCCCGACCTCCTATAAAGCCGCCGCCCTCTCTATTTCTCTCCTCGCGTTGCGCCGCCGCCACAGATCCCATGACCGATCCGCGCCGCTGCCGCCTTGCTTCGCCACCCGCGCCACTGCTCGCCTACGCCGCCGCCCGCGCCCCCGCTGCCATCGCCTGCGACGCACCCCGCCGCCCGCGCTGCCGCAACCGCGCCGAAGCACGCCGCCCTCGCCGGAGCCGCCACTCCACCGATCTAAACCGCCGCCGTCGCCGTTTCTGTTGACCCGCCATGGACCGGTAAAAACCGCCCGGTCTGATCCGGTTTAATTTTTTTTCAGTTTCTTTTTTTGTTAAACCCGATTTTGTTTTTATTAACCTAGTTATTTAGTGGATGTTCGCTAGGTTAGATCTGTTAGTGAACGCTTTTGTTCGTTAGGTCTGTGTAGCGAGCGTTCGCTTGATAGTTTTTTTTCTTTCTTTTTATTTTCTGTCCAGGGACCTATTTGTAGTAGTTCTTTTATAGTTCAGCCCCTGGGTTTCAAACGACCACATCTTTTTACTCGTTTATCCAAATCCAACGAAACCAACGCCCACTTCTTCGTTATGATACCCTCTATCCAATAAAACAACTTGAACATGTTTTTGAAAGTTTTAAAATTTGAATTCAAATAGATTTGTATTCAAACTTCGTTTGATCATAACTTGAGTTTTATAACTCCGATTTAGTTGATTCTTTTTGCCAAACGAAGGTCTTGACCTAAAATTTCTGATAAGACCAATTTCACATAATTTTGGTACTATTAGAAATTGTTTTATGTTGCAAGAGTTATTTGCTTGGTTTTGATGTTTTTTCGAATCGTCTTCTTCGATCTTTCTGATCCTCTGAGTGATTGCTTATGTGTGGTTACTATTGCTTGCCTACGATAGATTGACCGGAGTGTGACGATTCGATCTATCAAGAGTTTTGAGTGCGAATCATCTTCATCAACATTGCAGGCAAGTTCACACTTTGATCATATCCCTTTCATACCCAGTTTTTATGCTTTAGTTTCACCCTCAAGCATTGCATGAGTAGGATTGATAACATGTGGGTATTGGGAAGTAGTTGATGAGGTAGGAACCTATTGCCCTGCATTCAAACCTTGGGAGTTACTATTACATTATGCTTATATTGCCATGCTATGCTAGTAGACGTGGATTGGGTGAGTGAAATCCATGAGAGATGTGAGATTGTTAATTTAATGGTTTATTTAAGGTGGCAACTTAAACACACATCTGGGTGGATTGAGGCACCTGGGTATTCTAGCGATTGCCTGTCTAGGCACCTGGGTATTCCAGGATTGCCTGTTTTTTATGGACCGCCACCTAGGCTCAAAGGGATCATGATATTATTCATACTAGAAACTTCCGTGTGCAGCCACAAACTATTATGGGCTCTAACATAGTTGATTAAGTCGTGTGAACTCTTACAGTCGTAGACTAGCAGATGTAGGGGATGTAGGTGGAACGGTTTACCCATCGTAAGGTGCAAACGCTTCTGAAAGACTGTGTCTCGGTCATCCGTTTCTCAAACACCATGCAGTGCGAGAAATCCAACGGAGGAGATCGAGTCTTGTGGGGAAAAGTGCGCAAACCTCTGCAGAGTGTATAAACTAATCATGATTAGCCGTTTCCCCGGTTATGGACGTCCTGAGTATCTAGTACTTGGATTATCATGTGAATCTCATCTTGTTACTTTAATTTAATTATTGTTGGGTTTAATGATGTTATTTAATTGGGATTGAGAATGCTGTCAACCATTCTCAATGTTTAACAACCACCATGATAGTTAAATAAAATTTATTCCTTTTGAAGTAGGGAAAAACTGGCTTTTCGCAAAAACCTTAACCATAGAGCTTTTCCACCAGCTAGATATGCATGTAGTGATAGCCTTTATTCATCATTCTCTATGGTGTGAATTTGCGAGTACATTCAATGTACTGACCCTTTGTGGCTGCAACGTCTCATGTTGCAGGACCTCTTACGATGAGTAAGTGATACGTTAGTGTTACGATTTCTACACTCAACTTTGCCGTTGGTGTTGATGGGAATCCACAACCTTGTTACTCCCGCTATTTTGGATTGAGGTAATAGTATTTACGTTACTTTATACATGTGATTTACCTCTGTTATAAGTCCTCGAGTACTGTGTGCGTCAGCATACCGATCCAGGGATGACACTTAAGCATAAAGACTTGATCCGTTCGGGTCGGGTCGCTACAAGATGGTATCAGAGCACATGTTGACTGTAGGACGTGACCCTAGAAACTGGCAAGCCCATAGGAAAGATTTTCCTCTAAAAGTTTAATTTTCAAAAGATCTTTTAGCTCTCTTCTCTTGTGAGCTTATTCAAGAAAATCCCTTTAGTGAGACCATACCCCTTTTCTCTTGGACCACTCGAAGATTCGACTGATGAGACCACTCCAAGAAGTACAAGATATCGGACAACTAAGACCACATCGGAATGAAGATGATTTTACCGTGCATTATAATAATGGAAAGTACAACTGTTGAAGACTCTGAAGACTAGGAGAATTGGAGGCTCCGAAGAATTTCCAGATTTGTGTGACCTAGGAAGGCTACCCTTATGGAACTTGGTAGACTATTGAAGTTGTCAATACCCGAGATCAAGGTGTATCAGAGAAAGACTAAAACAAGGAGCATGAGAACTCGAAGTTTTGTCAAAGAAAACCCTAAGGCAGGAGATATCAACTATGGAATGATAGCTCAGGGGAATGACAAGAGCAGAAACACGGTTATCCGTGATGTCATCACCCGCTGATGCTATTGTCACCGTGCTGAGTTAAGGATGCATTTCTTCAGAATGGATTGGATGGAAGAAGGCTGATGGAGCACCTATCAGTAAGATGAAGTTTTAACCTTAGCCGGTGTATCACCAAGATCTGGAGTAGTACATCAAGAAGTTTAAGGTGGAGCTCCATGAAGCCGTATTAGACAAGGAAGCATTTCGTGAAGAACTCAGGAACCAAAAGCTGAAAGTAGCCAAGCTGGAGGAGCTACAACCTCAAGATACCGGAGATTTGTCAGGAACTGAAGGATAATATGACCATGGCTCATGCCAAGGATGTTGAAACCCAGAAGTTTGGAATGCAACTCCAGAATATTCAAGGATGTCATGAGAGACTTTTCTACAACAGAGATGAGCTGGCAAAAGAACTTGAGAAGGACAAGCACGATCGAAAGAAGCCATCGGAGACATGAACAAGACTCGTAGAGCTTGATGACTTTGAAGATTTATTGACCTTTAGAAGACCCAACCCCTATTATATGCCTACGTTAGATGCGACGATTGTGAGCTGTCATTTGTTTGATGTTTTTCGACAGCCACAACAAAAATCTGTCTTTTCAAAGCTGTTGTTTGCATTGTGTGTATCACCCTTTGGCTCTCTCATCTCACCCCAAACCCATGGACCCAATAGAGGACGAATGGAGATGAACTCATGTTTCCCTGGACCGATAAGTCAATTGGAGACGGACCGATGGATTCAGAACATGGAGGATCACATGAAGAATAACCCTATAGTCGGAAAGGATATGACCCAACATGCTCTTCAGTGCTTTGAAAGAGGTGCTGCTACTTGGTGGAGGATGTACCAAACCATCAATGGAGGGCAAGGAGTAACCACTTGGAAAGAATGTAAGTTGACTTTGCCAAAGTCTCGGTTTGTGTCCCAGAAGTTGAAGCCTTATGGAAAGGATGTGAAGAAACCTTGTGCATGCAAGATTTGTGGAGAAATAGGACACAACCATAAAGAACACAAGGATGAATGCCCTAATTGTGAAGGAAGTCACCCAGTTGAAGAATGCCCAACTAGGCAGATTACTTGTTTCTTGTGTGAAGGGACTACCCACTATCCTGCTTAGTGTCACATTTACCCCATGGTATAATGACCCATCCAGTAGAAGAAAGAAGTAATGAAAGGAGCCCTCATGGAAATTTTAGAAGAAACTTTGATGAAGGAAGAGGTGGAGGACACACCCAAACAAGAGCCAATTAAACCCCGCACTAAGTCTTTCTATTCATGTGCAGAAGAAGGACACATCTCCCAAAATTGTTTGAATGGGGATCTAGTAGAATTCCCGACAGAGGAAGTAGAATATGACCCACAGGAAATAGAAGCCCTGATTGGAATGGAAAAGTCTAGGAAGATAAGCAGATTGGATTCCAGGAAGAACCTGAGTCATATCACCTGTTACAGGTGCAAGGAGTCAGGGCACTACCTCAATAGTTGCCCAAAAAGGAAACCTCGAGATTTGTCAGAAGTAATATGTTTTAGTTGTAATGGAGCCAGGCACTTTGCCAGAGAATGCCCCAAGGAGAAGGAAACTTGTGCTAGATAGTTGAGTTTGCAACAAAAGTAATGGAGTAGTAGAAGTGAGAACATTTTCTTTTATATTGAGGTGTTGAGTTGAGACATGTAATGGAAAGGCGAGAGATTGTAATCATTTGAGAATGAATAAAGTTAGCTTGGTACTGATATGGATTTTATGAGTTGTTACTCTATGAAGAAGAATTTTGGCCATTCTGAGGATATGAGAAATATGGTCTATGGAAGATTTGTGCATTTTAAGGGTGGTAGTACCCTGTAAGAACCGTTGACCCCTGGAAAAGATAAGGATAATCCACTGAGTGGATTTCGGACAAAATGAATATGAGTTTTGTCTCGATATGTGTGATACCCCAAGAGTATGTGGGATGAAGTTGGAGACCATCAGTTGTTTTGACCAAATGTGATCAAGGAGTCAGATGAGAATGTTAAGTTGATTCAAGATAGACTAAAGGTAGCTCAGTCCAGGCAGAAGAGTTATGCAGACTAAAAAACGCAAGGAGGTAGTCTATGAAATTGGGGACAGAGCATGTCTTCGTGTGCCCCCTCTGCGAGGAGTTAAACGAATTGAAGTTAAGGGAAAGTTAGCCCCGAGATTTGTAGGACCATACCGAGTTTTGGGGCGTATGGGAGAAGTGGCCAACAAGTTGGAGTCACCCAAAGGACTGTCAGGAGTTCATGATGTGTTTCACGTTTTCCCAGTTGAAGAAGTGCCATGCAGAGATGGCTAATATTCCCCTGTAAGGACGCTTGAACCTGGAAAGGATAATGATGTTCCACGAAGTGGAATATGGACTTCATAAGTATAAGTTTTTATCTTGGTATGAGGGATACCCCAGGAGTATGAAGAGATGAAGTGCTACTGGATATAAAGGAGGTATGATGTTGGAAATATGGATCAATGGGAATTCCATGATGAGTCTGAGTAATCATGTCCTAGTTTGGTGCCAATAGAAGGAAGGAAGATAGTACAATTGGATGGATTTAAGAATACTACGAAGTGGGAAGTTGGAATAATAATCAGTTGCCCGATGATAAGTTCAAGGACTACAAGTGATGAGATGGGCCATAACCTACAGGCCCCAGGACCTGCCAAGAAGCAAGCACACTCTTGCTGAAGGAAAAACCCTGGAAGAAGTTCGATTTTATCAATAGACGATCTTATAGGAGTAACGCAAAAACTGAGAGTTGTAAAGGAACGATAGATGTTTGTCTGGCTTGCAGACGATCTTATAGGAGTAACGCAAAACCTGAGAGTTGTAAAGGAATGATAGGTGTTTGTCTGGCTTGCAGAATCTATGGATATATCTGAATTTGGTTCTTCGACAAGAGAAATTCTGCAATGCTTGTGAGGATGACCGAGTGTTAGAATGCGAGATTCGCTAAACCGTATACAGGGTAATGATTTGGGTGTGGGATGGATTGATCACCATACCGACTTACTCTTATTATTCGCCTTGCTATATGGGATGGTAAATCTGAGTGACTTACCTATAGTAGAGAGACGACGATCAAAACCTTGTTTAAGCCTTAGAATGGTATAGGTATTTTTCCCTTGTACAAGGCAGTTTTGCCAACCGTAGGTTATACGGTGAGGATCAACCCAAATCCATTTCCTGCAGGAGAAACCATAAATGGTTGACCACCATGAGATATCGATAGTTGTTTAGTATTGGCGCTAGACCCGTCAGCTAAGAAGACCCAGTGTCCGGACAACCTTAGCAAGAAAAAGGACAAAAGAATTGAGGAAAAGGTTATGCCGTTACAAGAAGAACCCAGAGAAGGAATTATCCTGAAGATTTGAGAAGACCGACACTGTCAAGAATAAGGATGAAGGGTATGAGTTTTTTTGGTGGAACCGTAACCATCCTTCTAAGGGTGGTAGCACCCGAGACCCCGGAGACGATCGATGGATTTTGAGAAGACCCCCAAACCCAACCTATTTCTTTCTAGCCTCTCCGAATCTCGAGGACGAGATTCATTTTAAGGGTGGTAGGTTTGTAACATCCCAAAATTCTAAATTTTGGAATGTTATAATAAATAGATAGATTTGATTGTTTGCTTGTTGTTGTGTGATTGATTGACTGTAAGTGAGTGAATTCGAAACTTTTTGAAAGTTAAATGAGAGGGAATAAAAGGACTTTCCCAAACTTTCATTTTTGCATTTCATGATCTCCGTGAATTTAAATTCTTTTCATCACAAAACCCTGGAGAGAAGATGACATGACTTCTTCCATTTATTTAAATGACAAGGGGTCTTGAAAATATTTGGATATCACTTGAAAATATTTCAAATTTAGAAACTTCAAGCAACTCAATGATTTTCATGAGAGAAGATAAAATGACTTCTTCAAATTATATGAAATATGAGTTGGGAGTTAAAAGGATCAAATTTAAAGTCCTTTTAGAAATTATTTTCAAATTGGATTTATTCGAGTTTTATTCAAATTATTTTTCTCCAAAATTAAAATATACGGAAAATAGGGTAACATGATTCCCTACATCAGAAAATTGGAGAGAAATAAATTTGATTTCATTTTGTTTTTTTAAATGTTTTTGTTGGATCTTAATAGAGCAGGAGCACTGTTGGAATTATTAGAATTTGTGTGTATTTTATTTAATGCTAGAAAAATGTTCATGTCGTAGAAAATCTTTTTCTGAAAATTTTGATATATTATATGCCTATATAATATATCTTTTTATTTATTTTGCTTTTTTTATCTCTCTGGAATATGTAAAAAAAAACTTTCTGACCGGGCCGGCCCTGCCAACCGGGCCAGGCCGCAGCCCAGCCCAACGCCGCGCGTCCCCGAGCTGCAGCAGGTCTCCGCCTCCTACCCGCCGCCGCCGCCTGTGCCCCTCCTCCACGCCTCATGTCTCCCCGACCTCCTATAAAGCCGCCGCCCTCTCTCTTTCTCTCCTCATGTTGCGCCGCCGCCGCAGATCCCACGATCGATCCGCGCCGCCGCCGCCTTGCTTCGCCGCCCGCGCCGCTGCTCGCCTGTGCCGCCGCCCGCGCCCCCGCCACCATCGCCTGCGTCGCACCCCGCCGCCCGCGCTGCCGCAACCGCGCCGCAGCACGCCGCCCTCGCCGGAGCTGCCGCTCCACCGATCTAAACCACCGCCATTGCCGTTGTCGTTGACCCGCCGTGGACCGGTAAAAACCACCCGGTCCGATCCGGTTTAATCAGTTTCATTTTTTTTGTTAAACCCGGTTTTGTTTTTATTAAGCTAGTTATTTAGTGGATGTTCGCTAGGTTAGATCTGTTAGTGAACGCTTTTGTTCGTTAGGTCTCTGTAGCGAGCGTTCGCTCGATAGTTTTTTCTTTCTTTTTATTTTCTGTCCAGGGACCTATTTGTAGTAGTTCTTTTACAATTTAGCCCCTGGGTTTCAAACGACCACATCTTTTTACTCGTTTGTCCAAATCCAACGAAACCAACGCCCACTTCTTCATTATGATCCCCTCTATCCAATAAAACAACTTGAACATGTTTTTGAAAGTTCTAAAATTTTAATTCAAACAGATTTGTATTCAAAATTCGTTTAATCATAACTTGAATTTTATAACTCCGATTTAGTTGATTCTTTTTGCCAAACGAAGCTCTTGACCTAAACTTTATGATAAGGTCAAATTCACATAATTTTGGTACTGTTAGAAATTGTTTTACGTTGCAAAAGTTATTTGCTTGGTTTTGATGTTTTTTCGAATCGTCTTCTTCGATCTTTCTGATCCTCTGAGTGATTGCTTATGTGTGGTTACTATTGCTTGCCTACGATAGATTGACCGGAGTGTGACGACTAGATCTATCAAGAGTTTTGAGTGCGAATCATCTTCATCAACATTGCAGGCAAGTTCACACTTTGATCATATCCCTTTCATACCCAGTTTTTATGCTTTAGTTTCACCCTCAAACATTGCATGAGTAGGATTGATAACATGTGGGTATTGGGAAGTAGTTGATGAGGTAGGAACCTATTGCCCTGCGTTCAAACCTTGGGAGTTACTATTACCTTATGCTTATATTGCCATGCTATGCTAGTTGACGTGGATTGGGTGAGTGAAATCCATGACAGATGTGAGATTGATAATTTAATGGTTTATTTAAGGTGGCAACTTAAACACACATCTAGGTGGATTGAGGCACCTGGGTATTCCAGCGATTGCCTGTCTAGGCACCTGGGTATTCCAGGATTGCTTGTTTTTTTCTTCTTTGTAGAGTCATAGGAACCACCGTACTGTTAAGTGCGGTCCGAGAGAACCAGTCAGAATGACTGAAGTGATGCTTAACCAAAATCCTATGTCTTCGAGTGAAGACTATGAGAGCAAATCTTATTCAGAGTTGGATAAGTTAGCTTTGCTTGTAGCCCAAGTAAAGTTGTCGTGTGTGTTTGAAATCTGACCGTTGGAACATGTATCAGTTCCTTAGTGACCCAGGGTCATTTCGGACAAATCAGGTCGGGTTGCCTAGTGGCTATAAATAGCCCACCCCCTATAACCATAAACGGTTGGCTGCTCAGAGTTAGTGCACGGCTTTTGTTGTTTGAGAGCAACCCACCTCGAAGCCTTTGAGAGAGAATTCCTTGCGAGGATAAAGCCCTAAACACCCAGAGCCAAAGAGTGTTAGGCATCACTTAAGTCTTCCTGTCTGTGTGATCTGAAGACTTATTACACTTGAGGACTGTGAATCCTCCAGCCGGTTAGGCGTCGCGCTCTGAGCATCCAAGAGTCATTGTGGATCGTCGGTGAACAAAGTCTGTGAAGGTTTGGAAGTCTACCTTGAAGACTTACCAGAGTGATTGGGCGAGGACTGGGTGTCAGAGTGATTGGGCGAGGACTGGGTGTCCTTAGCTCAAGGGGAATAAGCTGAAGAGGCGGTCTTCTGAGTTGAATCTCAGCCTCCCTAACCAGATGTACAGTTGTCACAACAACTGGAACTGGTCCAACAAATCATTGTCTTCAATGAGTCACTGGTTTCATCCTTCCCATTCCTTTACTTACTGTTGGCCCTGGTGAAGTCATTGTATGATTGCATTATCTTTTGTCGTCACTGAGCGACCGCTTATTCTGATTGGCTTCACACTATCTTCCTACCTGATCTATACTGCCTAGCTGCTATTAGTCGTTGTGCTTTCACTTCATTGAAACTTGACTATGGCGTTCTTAGTGTAGTCTACCTTCCGCTGCATGATAATAGGTTTATTTCTATCGTTTGTCTTTGAAACTTCCATGTTTTGAAGACTTTCATAAAAATTGCCTATTCACCCCCCCCTCTAGTCGATCACTAGCACTTTCAATTGGTATCAGAGCAAGGTACTCCCTTGTTTTTGTGTGATTCGGTTTAACCACCCGGAGTTTTAGCTATGTCGAATGCAGGGATAATCAAAGTCTCCGCTGCGTGCCCAGTCTTCGATGGAACTGAATATCCCTACTGGAAGAATAAGATGCGCATGGATCTTGAATCCATTGATGTCGACCTATGGTATGTCGTCAAGAATGGCATTCCCAAGGCTGGTCAAGGTGTCACCGCTGTTGATGTCAAGAAGTTCGTTCAACTGGACTCCACTGCCAAGAACATCATCTGTGGTCATCTGACCAAAGGACAGTATGGCCGTGTGAGTGCTTTCGAAACATCTAAGCTAGTCTGGGGCTGGCTCTCCAAGGTCAACGAAGGCGTCTCAACCCAGAGAGATCAGAGAATCAGTGTCCTTCGCAACCTCTTCAACCGCTTCAAGAGAAATTAAAATGAGAATGTCCAGCTCACGTTTGATCGACTCACTGACATCACAAATGAGCTTCAAGCCCTCAGCGCTACTGAGATGACCAAGCATGAAGTCGTCAAGACACTCCTGAGATCACTTGACAGCTCGTTTGACACCCTAGCCCTGATGATTCAAGAACGTCTTGACTTCAAGACACTACATCCGTCTGACATACTTGAGAGGCTCAACACACATGAGTTTCAGCTTTCTGAGAAAAGAGACATCTACGGCCCCAACTATGGGTGAACTCGTGCCTTGAAGGCAAAAGTTGTCTCCTCATCTGAAGAAGAATCTGACAGCAGTTCTGATGATCCTGAAGACATTGGAAAGGAGCTTGCTATGCTTGTGAAGAAGTTCCAAAAATGCACCAAGAAGAAAGGCTTCAGAAAGTCTTCACAATCAAGCTCAAGGAATGATGAAGCTTCTGATCATGACTACAAGAAGAGAACATGCCACAAGTGCAAGAAACCTGGCCACTACATCTCTGAGTGTCCTCAGTGGGACAATGAGAACAAGAAGAAGAAGAAGAAGAAGAGCAAGGAGTATGATTCTGACGACAAGAAGAAGGAGAAATACTCAAAGTCTTCTTCCAAGTCTTCCTCAAAGTCTTCATCACACAAGAAGAGCTCATCTGGCAAGGCTCGTGCGTTTGTTGGCAAGGAAATGGATTCAGAGGAGGAGTCCGCTTCTGAGGAGGCGGAGGTGGAGTCTGAGGAGGAGTCCGATTCTGGCATTGCAAGTCTGGCTACAACATATGTTGCCAAGTCCATCTTCAACACTGAAGACAATGACTTCATCACCGACACCGATGCAAATGACAAGGACTACTCTGCTCCCACCTACTGCTTCATGGCACGCGGTGCCAAGGTAAACGCACGCACTACTCACTATCAAAAATCCAGTGAAGATGACTCTGATTGTGGTTCCAAACCCAGCTACAAAACACTTGCTAAAATTGCAACTGAACAATAAAAAGCTATGGAACATATTCAAAAACTATTAGACAAAAGCGATGACCTGTTAGACGCTGAAATGACTCGATCTCAGTCCTTAATTGAAGACATAAAAAATCTTCATGTTAAGTATGAGGAACTTGAAAGTCATCATGAAACGCTCTCAACAACTCATGAAAAGCTTTCCTATGATTATCTTCAAAGGAAGCAAGATCTTGAGAAATTGAGAGCGGCTCATGAAGATCTTCAAAAGGAAAATGAGTCACTTCACGCCAAACAGATCAGTTCCGCTCAGGAAGGATTTGAACCACCATGTCTTAAATGCATTGAGCGTGACAACGCTACTTCTGTTGCTGGATGTTCTACTGCTGCTACTATTGCAATATCTTCAATTGTTGATGTGGTAACTAACCCCTCTGCTGAGGATACCACTGCTATTGCTGATGAAAATGCTAGGTTGAAGACATTGCTTGAAACAGGGATGTACAAAAGTCTCAAAGGGCATCAGACACTATGTGATGTTCTCAAAAGGCAGATCATGAACCGAAACCCTAGGAAAGAGGGTCTTGGGTTCGAAAGGAAAATGAATGCTGATGGCTCTTACTGGAAACCTGAGCAGTACTCTAAAACCACATGGGTTGCTGTAAAGGAACCCTCAGTGGATCCATCCACCCTGTCAGGCTTCAATTGTGCTAATCCCACTGTTATTGATGAATCCTTTGATGCAAACTATAAACTATTTAGGAATCAGAATGGTGAAGTGTTTGCCAGGTATATTGGTACTAACTGCAGGAATGGGCCACCTATGAAGAAATTCTGGGTGCCGAAAGGGTTGTTGGAGAATCTTCCTGTGAATGTCATCATGACACCACAAGTGAAGAAGACAAACCCCAGACCACATGCTTCATATGGTCCAAAGGCTTCATACAGACAAAGGACTCACCTAAGTCGCACTAATGCAAATGTTTTGCAGGGAAGCCATACTCAGGCCTATGAATATGAGCGTGTTTCATCAAACCGCCATGTTCATAAGACCAAGAACTACTCTGCTTATTCTTATGAGTACTATTGTCCACCTGCAAGACTTTTTGCTAGGGCTCCAAAGCCAAAGTTCTCAGATACTGCACTTAGACTCATTGCTTCGAAGCCACCCTTGAAGATGTGGGTGGCTAAGAAAGCTTAACTCTCTTCTGCAGGGAAAGGTCTCCAGCCGAAAATCAAATTCGTTTGAAGCTATTTCTGGGGACCTTAAACAACTTGTAGGGCGCAAGATCAAATGCCCAAATGGTCTTATCATGTATTTTGTTCCTGAGTCACTTTCTACTTGCCCTATCAGTCATAACCTCGATCTAAGCTTTCATAATCCACTTGCTTGTCAAATGTTTACGCTTCACAATTCTCTTCGTGAAGCCTATCCCCCTAACTGCACTATAGGGTATGACACCAGCTGCTTCAGAATGGATTATTGATAGTGGGTGTACTAATCACATGACTGGCAAGCGAAGTCTTCTCATGGACTCAACTTTACGTCCACCTGTCAAAAGTCACATCACATTTGCTGATACTGGTAAAAGCAAGGTATTGGGTCTAGGTAGAGTTGCAATCTCAAGGGATCAACACATGGATAAAGTGATGCTGGTTGAATCCCTTGGTTTCAACTTAATGTCTGTCTCAATGCTTTGCGATTTAAACATGATTGTGATATTTGGAAAATATCGTTGCCTTGTTCTAATGGAATATGACAAGTCTCTAGTCTTTGAAGGGTATCGGAAGGATGATTTGTACGTGGTAGATTTCTCAGCAGGACCACAGCTTGCCGTATGTCTTCTAGCAAAAGCTTCTGAATGCTGGCTCTGGCATCGGAGGCTAGGGCATGCTGGCATGAGGAACTTGCACACTCTTGCAAGGAAGAAGCATGTCATAGGCATCGAGGGCGTCAAGTTCAAGAAGGGTCACTTATGCGGTGCCTGTGAAGCAGGAAAGATGACAAGGGACAAGCATCCCTCGAAGACAATCATGACAACGACTCAACCCTTCGAACTGCTCCACATGGACTTTTTTGGTCCCACTCATTACTCAACTCTTACTACTACTGCTTGTCTCTATGGCTTTGTCATTGTTGATGATTATTCAAGATATACTTGGGTGCATATAATCCTCTACAAGATTGAAGTGCAGGATGTCTTCAGACGCTTCGCCAATCGAGCCATGAACAACTATGGCGTCAAGATCAAGCACATCAGAAGTGACAATGGCACTGAATTCAAGAACACTGGGCTAGACACTTATCTAGATACTTTGGGCATCACTCATGAATTCTCAGCTCCGTACACGCCGCAGCAGAATGGCGTCGTGGAACGCAAGAATAGAACGCTTATTGAGATGGCCCGGACGATGCTCGATGAATACAAGACTCCAAGAAAGTTCTGGCCTGAAGCCATTGATACTGCATGCCATATCATCAGCCGTGTTTATCTTCACAAGCTTCTAAACAAGACATCCTATGAGCTCCTTACTGGCAAGAAGCCAAATGTCGGTTACTTCAAAGTATTTGATGCCAGGTGCTGGATCAAGGATCCACATCACAACTCAAAATTTGCACCGAAAGCACATGAAGGTTTTATGCTTGGATATGGAAAGGATTCGCACTCCTACAGAGTCTTCAACCTCTTTCACTATAAAGTGGTTGAAACTGTGGATGTCGGTTCAATGAGACTAACGGCTCACAAAGAGACCACCTGCCAAATGTGCTAGATGAAGTTCCATCCGGTGAATCAATCAAACTTATGGGAACTGGAGAAATCATACCATCTGAAGCTCAGCCTGAAGAGGAACTTATCATCTCTACACCTGATCAACCTGAAGACAATGCTCAGCCTGAAGACAATCCTTCTAACGATGACAATGATCAACAAGAGCAAAATCTTCATCCTGTTCATTCTCGTGTTGCAAATGAAGTACAGATTGAGAGAATAATTGATAGCATCAATGCACCAGGTCCACTCACTCGTTCAAGGGCAACACAGCTAGCAAATTTCTGTGGGCACTTCGCATTCGTCTCAATATCTGAACCCAAGAAAGTTGATGAAGCCTTCATGGAACCTGAATGGATTCAAGCTATGCAAGAAGAGCTTCAATAGTTTGAGCTGAATAATGTATGGGATCTGGTTAAGCGTCCTGATCCTCGTAAGCACAATATAATAGGCACTAAATGGATATATCGCAACAAGCAAGATGAGCATGGTCAAGTTGTCAGAAACAAAGCTCGTCTCGTTGCTCAAGGATATACTCAAGTTGAAGGGATTGACTTCGATGAAAAATTTGTTCCTGTGGCTAGGCTTGAAGCTATACGCATACTGCTGGCCTATGCAAATCATCACAACATTCTTCTATATCAAATGGATATGAAGAGTGGTTTTCTCAATGGCAAGATTGAAGAATAAGTGTATGTTACACAACCGCCTGGCTTTGAAGATCCGAAACATCCTGACATGGTGTACAAGCTCAACAAGGCACTGTATGACCTCAAACAAGCCCCTCGGGCTTGGTATGACACACTCAAAGACTTCCTAAAGAGCAAAGGCTTCAAACCTGGTTCCCTGGATCCCACTCTCTTCACGAAGACATATGATGGTGAACTGTTTGTGTGCCTAATATATGTGGATGACATTATCTTCGGCTGCACTAACCAGAAATACAGTGAAGAGTTTGGATATATGATGCAAGAGCAATATCAGATGTCCATGATGGGTGAGCTGAAGTTCTTCCTTGGTCTTCAAATACGTCAGCAACGCAAGGGCATCTTCATATCTCAAGAGAAATACCTCAAAGATTGCCTGAAGAAATTTGGAATGCAAGACTGCAAAGGCTACATGACGCCAATGCCAGCCAAACACCATCTGGGTCCCGACGACAATGGTAAAGAGTTCGACCAAAAGGTATACCGCTCCATGATTGGTTCCTTGCTTTATTTATGTGCATCTAGGACAGATATCATGCTTAGTGTTTGCATGTGTGCCCGGTTCCAAGCGGCACCAAAGGAATCGCATCACTTAGCTGTGAAGCGAATTCTTAGATATTTGGCTCACACCCCAACACTAGGATTATGGTATCCAAAGGGCTCAGAGTTTGATCTAGTTGGATTATCGGATGCTGATTATGCTGGTGACAAGGTGGATCACAAGTCTACATCAGGCACATGTCATTTTCTGGGATGATCACTTGTATGTTGGTCTTCAAAGAAGCAGAACTGTGTATCTCTCTCCACTGCTGAATCTGAATACATTGCTGCTGGATCTTGCTGCACTCAGCTTCTATGGATGAAGCAAACACTCAAAGATTATGGCATCCATCTGAAGCAAGTGCCACTCTACTGCGATAATGAAAGCGCCATCAAGATTTCCAACAACCCAGTTCAGCACTCGAAGACAAAGCACATTGAAATTCGTCATCACTTTCTCAGAGATCATGTTATGAAGGAAGATATTGATATCATACACGTCAACACTGAAGAGCAATTGGCAGATATCTTCACCAAGCCCTTGGATGAGAAGAGGTTTTGCAAGTTACGGTGTGAGCTAAATATCTTGGAATCCTCAAATGTCCTGTGATCAGGCACACATCCTAACACTTAAGAATGTTGATGACTTAGATGTGCAACACACGAAGTAAAGTATATCTTCAATCAATGAATACTTACATTCTGAGTGTGAATATATTAACGTGGAATTTGACTTTGGAGCGCCATGATAATTGTGCGCCGTGTCTGGGTCTAATACTTCCTATACGGTGGGTAACGCCACCACCAAAATTCTTCCCTTTGAAGTGTTTTCTCATGGCGTTACATTTGCAAAGTCTTCGCATTTTTTTGTCTTCAATGTTAACATGGCCTCATGTTTATCTTCAATGTGGTTTCTGTCATCTACATCATTCACTTATAGCTATGTCTTCACGTTGAATCTTTTGATCTAAGTGAATGTGATCGGACCCCAACCCTCTATGCTTCTATGTTAAGTCTATCTATCCAAATCATATGCATTCAATTGACACTGTCAAACTGTCTTCTCTGCGTCCTTGTCAGCAGAAGACACAGAGACAGACATTAATCTGTTTTTCAATGCTAAATCCTTCAACCTGAAACCCAGAGAAGTGGGAAAGACCACCTGACAATCCAGGCGTGTGTGCTAACGTGGAACAACCTCCAATGTGTTGCATGAAAGCCACGTGTCCTTCAGATGTGAATCGCCAGGGGCACCTGTGTAATAACACTGTGCCGTCCCTGTCCCTATAAATACACGCCTCACCACAGTCATTATCCTTTCTTCCACTCTCGCACAAACCCTGACGTCACCGCTAGCCCTCGACGACGCCGGTGACGAAGCGCTTAGCTGCCGCGACCTCACCGACGCCGTCTTCACGCCGGCCGCGGACATCGTCTTCTCCGCCGTCGCCGTAGGTGTCCTCCGTCGCCAAGTTAGGGCACGGAAGATCGAACTTCTCGGCCTCCTATCCCACTCCGTCTAGCAGTTCTTCATGTGGTAAATAAAACCTCCTTTTTACGGCCCCTTTGATCCTATAGATTCATCATTTTCTACCACAAGCAGTTTCTATTCACACAAGTTGAATCTATTTCATACTGCATCTCATAATATTCTTAGTATGTTCACTTATGCTTCACAAAGTAGTTAGATTCCTCACTTGTACTTATTCGTGGATTCGTACAAATCTGGAACCAACTCTCTATCTATGAGTGAATGTCTTCGCACTATGAGGTCAATGTCTTCTAAACTGATTTATCTTCAAAATCTTCTGAGAATGCATATGACCTCTTCCCCTTCCCTCGCACCTTAATGCTGTCACAGGTACATGTCCGTGGGAGAATCCCTTGGTTCTCATAGTCTGCATTCATTTGCAGAATTCTTACAACATCATATAAATTCTCCTGAAGCCAGTTCCTGTCTGACCAGTAGACGGAAGACTTTGACAGTGTTGAAGCCTTTCAGTCTGAACTTCATGGCAAAAGAGAAATATGCAAGAAAGGGCGGCAGACAGCACCGTGGGGTACATCAACGGACCTGCCTGAAGATCTTTATGAACTGTACAAAACTGACCCCGAAGAAAGCTATGGTCAGCGCAATACACGAATCCAATGGATTTGAAGATACTGGGCCGAGAAATGGTTCAAGTACACGTTCGTGACCCAGGAATATGTTGAGAAGAATGCCATCAAGCTACCCTGGGGAGACATCTTGTACAAAAACCTTCAACCCAGGTCCAGAGCTGAAGCCATTGAACAAGGCTTCTATCCTTGCATGGTCTGTGGACCACAGCCTACAGATGCACACCCATCTTCATTACTATGGTGCTGTGACGATAATCTATTCAAGCGCAACTTCCAGTTTGCCAAGAATTCGGCCAAAGAAAACAAGAAGTCGCGGGGATTAGACTTCAATCCAGGCCCCTCTGCTCCTCGTGCCGATGGCACACGCGAAGCTGAACCCAATCTTGTTGGGCCCTTCTACAACCTAGAAGGTCTCATCACTCATATTATGGTTCAAGGGACAGCCGTGGATGAACCTGCAGACGATGCTGATTCTAATGAAGCGCCTGCACCACCGAAGCCAAAGAAGCTGAAGAAACCTCAAGCTTCGAAGCCTTCCCAAACACCAAAGGTCTCACGGGCGAAGCCTCTGGACACTGCACCTCCTGAACACAGTGTGCAGTCTGAAGATTTATCACGCATCTCCAAGCCCTCCAAAGTGAAGATGCCCTTGCAACCCACCAGCCAAGCACTGACCGCGGCTGCTGTTCTACGCAATGACGCCATTGATCTGTCCAGCGACGATGATCTTGGCGATGACGCTCTTGAGCAGTTGATCAAGAGCAAGCAAGCTTCAATGACCTTCCTCTCTTTGATGTTGAAATCATCAACACATTCATTGATGAGTGGTTTGACAGCCCAAATGTCAGCTTTGATGATCTTCAGCTTCCCATTGGCCTCAATGTCGCCTTCCACGGAGCCATTGCTGCTGAGCTGGCTCTAGCTCAGAATATTGTTGAACTGAAGCATAAGATAGATTATGAGAAGGCTTAGTTCAAGAAGCACATGGCCAAGCTCAATGTTGAAGACATTCAGAACTTTAAGACCATGATGCATGAGCTTAAGGAAGCATTCCGAACCAAACGCGAAGAAGCCTAAGGTTCTCGTGAGCGCATGAAGGATCTTGCTGCTAAATGTGTCCAAGGATACAATGAGGCTGAAGAGTGCAAGGCCTTGGGGCGACCAGGAATCGACCCCAGAATGGCAGCCAAGAAGAAGAAGAAGCCAGCTGTGGCAGAACCCGAAGCACCAAGGCAGGAAGTACGTCCAATTATCTTCCCAGCCAGTATGACAGGCTCGAAGCCTAAGGTACCCATAGTGGCTTCAGAACTGAAGAAAACAAGGGCTGCTGAAGCTGAAGCCAGAAAGCGCAAAACCAAGGGCACCATTGATGATGCTCCTCCAACCAAGAAACGCAAAACCAAGAAGAGAGATCGGGCTGCTCCCACAGAGCCCCTTAATGTCGAGCCAATCTCAGTGGCTCTTCCTGCGTCTGAACATCGAGAGCGCCAGTTGATAGTTCATGAGCCTGCTTCCAAAGAGGCTCCTGAAGCTGAAGACAATCTAGCTGTTGACCCCACCGCAGCTGAAGACATTGGTCCTCATGACAATGTTGAAGATGATGAAGTCCTTCCTCAGATCGAGCACCAATTGGTATCATCGCCTGTGCTCACGCACAACGAACTCATCATCATTGGTCGTCCTCTGACGCCAACTGCTCAGGATGCATCGTGGGCTGATAACCCACAACGACAAGACACTCCAAGCTCTCCCCATCTGCAAGCTACCCCACCAGTGCAAGATGACGATGACTTTGAGGCCCAGCACACTCCATCTCCACAAGCGTCACCAGTGTTACGCAGGCTTCGCAAAGGACCAAGGCCCCAAGTCACTCCCACTCTACACGTGTCTGAGTCCGAAGCCAAAATGGCTGAAGACATTCTGGCTGCATCAGCCAATGAAGAAGAAGCACCAAGAGTCGAAAGAGTTGCTACACCCCCATCCCACCAAGATGTTGTTCTCGAGGAGAACGTGTCTGACCCTCCAGCTCCTGAAGTGGAGGTTAAGAACCCTGAGGCGGCCACCAACATCACCGCTGAAGCCAATGACGTCGTCATGGCTGAAGCTAATGCGGCGCCTGAAGCTACTGCGGTGCCAGAAGTCCAAGCACCTGAAGCCACTGCGGCACGCGAAGTCGATGCTGAAGCACCTAAGGTACAAGCACCTGAAACCAATGTGGCCCCTGAAGCCCATGAAGACAATGCCAATGCTCCTGTTCCCCCTCCAAGACCTCATACAATTGAACTGGCATTTAATTGTGGTCAGCCTGTTATGGTCCGCTGGCCCGTTCTGGTTCCTCCACCTGCTGTGGGTCCACAATTTGAGTATCATGTCGAGCACAGACCTCAAGTACAAAAGCCCAAGCCAAGACTTCCACGATTCCCAGGCACTGCCACTTCACCTAGGGTCTTCAATGCGAATGGCTTCGTGGCACATAACACCTTCTTCAACAGCGCCAAGAACCCTTATACCAGACCTCGCATTTCATCAGATCGATTCTGGAGCTATCAACAACGCAGCTACTATTCCTGCGTCCTATACAATCAAGGGCGCATAATTCCACATATGCGCCTCGACTCTGATGCTATAGATGGCCTGCCCTGCCTTGAAGAAGCGTTGGATTGCTTCAGAGATGCTGGACTGTTGTAGTTTGTCACAGATAAGGAACACTGGAATGAAGATCTTCTGCTACAGTTCTATGCAACTCTTCAAATTCGAGGCTACAACAGGGATCCAAAGACTTGGGTCCTTGAGTGGATGACAGGCAATGTCCATCATGAAGCTAAAGCTCTTGATATCATTGAGCTCACAGGCCTGCCCACTCCTGGTGAATACTATGAACCAGGTTGTCAACAACACCAAAATGCCTTGGAAAGCATCTTTCAGAAGCCAGAACCCAACATGAGTCAAATGCTGAGCATGATGAAGCCTCTGCCTCACGACGCTGAATACCCATATGAGTTCTTTGTTGAAGACCTAGAGTACCTGCCTCGCACCATTTACCATATCATCAGGAAGACTCTATGGTCTATCAAAGGACATTCATCTGCAGCGAAGCTTGAAGGAGCAATGAAGACTTTGGTTTTCTATATCTTCAATGGCATCAGCTTCAATGCTCAAGACTTCTTCATCAGGCAGTTGGCTGCATCTGGCTCCGACATTTTTGGGTTGAAATTCTATGCTCCATGGGTCATGCGTCTTATCAAGCGTCACTCTGCCTTCAACTATCAACCGTCTGCGCGCAATCATCTTATATTCTTGCCAGAAGTTGATCTGTTAGTTGAAGCTATTTACCCAGAGCCTGCTAAGGATCCCATTTATCTTCACAATAATGATCACCAAAGCTTCACCCATCCTATTGAAGGAGTTCCGGCAAGGAACGAGTAGGCGCTCTATGTCTTCAAACCTTTTTGATCCTCACTGACAAAAGGGGGAGAAGCATATGAGTTGATAGTCTTCAAGCGGGTCCATATGGGTGGTTTCTTTACTTTTTTCTACTTTTGCCAAGTGCTTACAACTCTCGTTTTCAATACATTTGGTTCTTTGAGTTGTAATACTTAAACTCGATGGTTGTCTGCTACTTATTTGCTATTCTGTGATGCGATGATAAATTCCGCATGTGCGATGATAAATTCCACACTTAGATCATTTTGCAGACGTCCATTTTCCATTATGCATGTCATTATCTTCATTACATCATATCATGCATGATGAATTGTCATCATAGGTTGAAGAGGATCTCCACAAGTACAACCTGCCATGTGCATTTGCATTCCAAGAGCAAAGTACTTATATGCACATCTTCAGGGGGAGCCTTTACAACTTATGAAGACAATACCCTATCCTTTACAATTTCACATATTTTATTTCCCGTTGAAAACTTCAACCAGTTTGTCATCAATCACCAAAAAGGGGGAGATTGTAAGTGCATCTAGTGCCACCCCTAGTTGGTTTTGGAGTATGGACGACAAACCTGGTTGAGGGACTAATGTGTTTGTGAGAATTGCAGGATAACACAGGTAGAAGTCCCTCATTGATTCGGTTTTCCTACCAGAGATGACCCCTAAAAATGTACGAAGACGTTGAAGTCAAAGGTGGTATGTGAAGACATTCACATTGAAGACTATGACAAGAGAAGACATCACATGAAGACTATGGAGCGCGAAGACTTAGCAGTTTCGTCATTCTTTTTCTTCTTTGTTGAGTCATAGGAACCACTGTACTGTTAAGTGGGTTCCAAGAGAACCAGTCAGAATGATTGAAGTGATGCTTAACCAAATCCTATGTCTTCGAGTGAAGACTATGAGAGCAAATCTTATTCGGAGTTGGATAAGTCAGCTTTGCTTGTAGCCCAAGTAAAGTTGCCGTGTGTGTTTGAAATCTGACCGTTGGAACACGTGTTAGTGCCTTAGTGACCGAGGGTCATTTTGGACAAATCAGGTCGGGTTGCCTAGTGGCTATAAATAGCCCACCCCTACAACCATAAACGGTTGGCTGCTCAGAGTTAGTGCACGGCTTTTGTCATTTGAGAGCAGCCCACCTCAAAGCCTTTGAGAGAGAATTCCTTGCGAGGATAAAGCCCTAAACACCCAGAGCCAAAGAGTGTTAGGCATCACTTAAGTCTTCCTGTCTATGTGATCTGAAGACTTATTACACTTGAGGACTGTGAATCCTCCAGCCGGTTAGGCGTCGTGTTCTGAGCATCCAAGAGTCATTGTGGATCGCCGGTGAACGAAGTCTATGAAGGTTTCGAAGTATACCTTGAAGACTTACTAGAGTGATTGGGCGAGGACTGGGTGTCCTTAGCTCAAGGGGAATAAGGTGAAGACGCGGTCTTCTGAGTTGAATCTCAGCCTCCCTAACCAGACGTACAGTTGTCACAGCAACTGGAATTGGTCCAACAAATCATTGTCTTCAACGAGTCACTGGTTTCATCCTTCCCATTCCTTTACTTACTGTTGGCCCTGGTGAGGTCATTGTATGATTGCATTATCTTTTTTCTTCACTGAGTGACCGCTTGTTCTGATTGGCTTCACACTATCTTCCTACCTGATCTATACTGCCTAGCTGCTATTAGTCGTTGTGCTTTCACTTCATTGAATACTTGACTATGGCGTGCTTAGTGTAGTCTACCTTCCGCTGCATGATAATAGGTTTATTTCTATCCTTTGTCTTCGAAACTTCCATGTTTTGAAGACTTTCATAAAAATCGCCTATTCACCCCCCTCTAGTCGATCACTAGCACTTTCAGTTGTATATCACTATATTTTTAAATCAGCATGTATTTTGTTAATCGGTGTGAATCCAACCTTTATCTGATCTAAATTTAGTTGTAGCAAAATGTATGATTAAAGGCCACAATGTTGATTTTTTAAGGAAAACTGCCTGGTAGTTTTGCATCCTGAGCTGCATGAGTGTACTATCTCATATCAGTGGGTTTGATTACTTTGGTTCTGCAGTTGGTTTTCAGTGTTTTTTTACTATTGTCCTTTCGTATCCCTGGCTCTTACATCATACTCCCTCTGTCCGGATTACATGTCATAGAAAAGGATAAAACTGGATGTATCTATAACTGAAATACGCCTGGACCCATCCATTTATTTCCGGATGGAGGGAATAAATGTCAATATGGCATGCCTTTCTATTCTTCAGTACCTATTCCATCTCTGTTGTAGCATGTTTTATAATTGAAGCACCATTCTCCTATATAGGGCATGCAAGGGGAAGACGGCTATGTTAGAATCTGAAGGGTTACAAACCAGGTCTTTACAAAAGATCCAAATGCTAGGAGATAATAAACCAACTCCATTTTTCATAGATACTGCTCCAGCATAGAGAAACCCAACTCCCACTGATAATAAGCACATTCCAGTGTCCAAAGAACTAGTCCGCTCCAGTCAAACAAAAGAATGTCAACTCCATTCTAAGAAGCGTGTGTGTATCCTCGCATCATGAAATTTTATAGCATTCTGATCATATTTTCTACATGTTTCTTACCCATCTCTCTTTTAGAAAATAAGGTTAAATGACAGAAGATTTCCTTCATTGGGATTGTATTCGAGGAAAATATCTTGCGGGAATTCTCTGTGCTCCAATGCTGATCTAAGTACCTGTTGTATATCACTATATTTTTACATCAGCATGTATTTTGTTAACCAGCGTGAATCCAACCTTTGTCTGATCTAAAATTAGCTGTAGAAAAATGTTAAAGGTGCCAATGTTGGATTTTGTAAAGAAAACTGCCTGGTAGTTTTGCATATTGAGCTGCATGAGTGTACTATCTCATATCATGCACATTACTGAATTGTAGTGCTGCTCTGGTTGCGCATTCATTCATTGTGTCAATGTTGCTTTCATATTACCTTACCTGGTTGATGATAGTTGTGCCATATTGTGTTAATTTGGTGTTGGATAGTTGCCCAAACGTTCGTTGTGCCAATGTTGCTTTCCTATTATCTGAATTGGCCAATGATAGCAATGCTAGTGTCTTAATTTGGTGTAGGCTGCTGAAGATAAGAAGACAAACTCTCAAAACAGCAAGGCAACCCCATTGTTTCTTTCCAATAAATCTAGGCCAGGTAATATGCCAATAACTCATGATTAATCTGTTTGGTTCCCCTCCTAATTTATGTTATGATGCAGTGGTTGAGACACTCTCCACTATTAATAATACAAGCCTGCCAAAATCGCCATCTGAATCTGTTCAGTATCCTCTATCTTGAATGCAACAGAAAAAATGTATGTTTGTGAACCAATTAATGGCTGAAGTAATGATGGAAATGGTGGAGGAATCAGAGGTGCAGAGTCGTGCAACACAACAACTGATCAATGTTTTCAGAGATAGTGTAGCAAAGCAGCAAGAACTTGCCCACATGCTTATGGGCATCATCCGTGCTGAGGTTGCAGATTGTGACGTTGTAGATCGTTAGGTTTTGTTCATTTATTTGCATTGGTATCAATCTTTGATTGCCCAGTGGATGTAATTTCCTATAATATATGGTGGATGTGCAACGTTTTTCCCTGTATGCCGTACCTTTGCTTGATCGGTTTTGGTCTTGTGCATAATTGCTCGTCGTAATGGGCTCAAATTATCTAATTTAGCCTAAAGACATGTACGAACTTTAGTGGGCCCATTAAGTTAATGGGCCGTTACCAGGCCAAAAGTTAATGGTCGGCCCTCTTAGCTCCCGGGTCGTTAACAGGCTGACATCGAAGCGGGCAACAGGTGGGCCCAATTGATTTCACGGGCCGTTAATAGGCCGTTACTAAGTTCAGGCTACATATGGCCCAACTATACCATGGGCCTTTAGCAGGCCGAAAGGACAACGGGCTTGTACTGGACCATGAAGAGCATGGGCCGCTAAGAGGCCGAAAGTCAGGTCGTATTGTAAATGGCCCAACTATGTTGTGGGCCTTTAGCAGGCCGAAAGAGAAATCGGGCTGGTATTGGACCATGAAGGTCATGGGCCGTTAAAAGGCCAAAACTCAGGTCCGACTACAAATGGCCCAACTCATTTATGGCCCGTTAACAGGCTGAAAGGCACACAGGACCGGGAATTGGCCCAACACTTAAATGGGTCGCTAAAAGGCCAAAACTCAGGTCCGACTACAAATGGCCCAACAGATATATGGGTCGTCACCAGGCTGAAAGACACACCGGGACGGAAATTGACCCAACACTTAAATGGGTCGCTAAAAGGCCGAAACTCAGGTCCGACTACAAATGTCCCAACTGATTTATGGGCCGTCAACAGGCTGAAAGACACACCGGGCCGGAAATTAGCCCAATATTTAAATGGGTCGCTAAAAGGCCGAAAGATGTACATCGTGAAAATTGGCCCATCCACTGAATGGGCCGTTAACAGGCCGAAATCTCATTGGGCCGATATTGAGCCCAAATATATAGCGGGCTGTTAACGGTCTCGAACTGACGATGGGATGCAATGGTGTCAAATCTTTAACGGGCCGAATTGGCACATCTCGTATGGGCCGTGGGCTTAAATGGACCTGACACAAGTAGGCCTTATATGTGCCGGCCTGCTATTTTTACTAGGTCGACCTTTTTCACTGGAATGGGCCACTCTTGGGCCGTGCCACATGTCGACCTATCATAGGCGCCTCCTGTCCAATGAGTGGATGACATCTGTCCCAATGGTGAGGCAACACGTGTTTCCTCTGGCCAATGATGATTTTACACGTGGAAAATCCCCATTGGTCCAGGCTGTTAACGGGTTATCGGATCCAAAACCGGACCTGGTAGCTTAACGGCGTTCTGTTACGGTGAATGCCACATGTCGATCACCCTTGATGAAAGCACTTCTGTGACGCACGATTTATCGTCATGGAAGTGGACACTTCCGTGATGATAATTTTGGTAATGTCATGGAACACTTCTACGACAGCACATGTATGACTATCTTGATTATGTCATAAATTTGTCATGGATGTACATGCATGACAGAAAATATGACCTACCATGACAAACACGCATCATCACAGAAGTATATTTTTTTGTAGTGCCAACTTGATCGATTTATCTTGAAATGGGAAGAGGTGCTTTGTGATGGGTTCGATCTTACGGTGCTTGATCCCAGTGACTGAAGGGGAACCGACATGTATGTATCGTTGCTATTAAGGATAAAAGGATGGGGTCTATTTCTACATAAATAGATCTTGTCTACATCATGTCATCGTTCTTATTGCATTAGTCAGTTTCTCCATGAATTTAATACACTAGATGCATGCTGGATAGCGATCGATGTGTGGAGTAATAGTAGTAGATGCAGGCAGGAGTCGGTCTACTAATCTTGGATGTGATGCCTATGTAATGATCATTGCCTAGATATCGTCATGATTATTTGAAGTTCTATCAATTGTCCAACAGTAATTTGTTTACCCATCGTATGCTATTTTTCTTGAAAGAAGCCACTAGTGAAACCTACGGCCCCCGGGTCTCTTCTTTATTATATTTGCCATCGCGAACTATTTTTATTTGCTTTTGTTTTCATATATATTAATACAAAAGTACAAAAATACCTTGCTGCAATTTTTGTTTATTTATTTTATCTCGCATTCCCGCGAGATCTATGATAACCCACAAGTATAGGGGATCGCAACAGTTTTCGAGGGTAGAGTATTCAACCCAAATTTATTGATTCAACACAAGGGGAGCCAAAGAATATTCTCAAGTATTAGCAGCTGAGTTGTCAATTCAACCACACCTGGAAACTTAATATCTGCAGCAAGGTATTTAGTAACAAAGTAATATGATAGTTGTGGTAACGGTAGCAAAAGGTAATGATAACAAAAGTAATGTTTTTGGTATTTTGTAGTGATTGTAACAATAGCAACGGAAAAGTAAATAAGCGGAGAACAATATATGGAAAGCTCATAGGCAATGGATTGGTGATAGAGAATTATGCCGGATGCGGTTCATCATGTTACAGTCATAACCTAGGGTGACACGGAACTAGCTCCAATTCATCAATGTAATGTAGGCATGTATTCCAAATATAGTCATACGTGCTTATGGAAAAGAACTTGCATGGCATCTTTTGTCCTACCCTCCCGTGGCAGCGGGGTCCTAGCAGAAACTAAGGGATATTAAGGCCTCCTTTTAATAGATTATGGGACCAAAGCCTTAACACATAGTGAATACATGAAGTCCTCAAACTACTGTCATCACCGGGAGTGGTCCCGACTATTGTCACTTCGGGGTTGCCGGATCATAACACCTAGTAGGTGACTATAGACTCGCAAGATAGGATCAAGAACTCTCATATATTGATGAAAACATAATAGGTTCAGATCTGAAATCATGGCACTCGGGCCCTAGTGACAAGCATTAAGCATAGCAAAGTCATAGCAACATCAATCTCAAAACATAGTGGATACTAGGGATCAAACCCTGACAAAACTAACTCGATTACATGATAAATCTCATCCAACCCATCACCGTCCAGCGAGCCTACAATGGAATTACTCACACACGGCAGTGAGCATCATGAAATTGGTGATGGAGGATGGTTGATGATGACGATGGCGACGGATTCCCCTCTCCGGAGCCCCGAAAGGACTCCAGATCAGCCCTCCCGAGAGTTTTTAGGGCTTGGCGGCGGCTCCATATCGTAAAACGTGATGAATCCTTCTTCTCTATTTTTTTCTCCCCGAAAGCAAATATATAGAGTTGGAGTTGAGGTCGAAGGAGCTCCAGGGGGCCCACGAGGTAGGGGGGGCGCGCCCAGGGGGGCAGGCGCGCCCCCACCCTCGTGGCTAGGGTGTGGGCCCCCTGGTCTTCATCTTTTGCAAGGATTTTTTTATTATTTCCAAAAAGACGTTTCGTGAAGTTTCAGGTCATTCCGACAACTTTTGTTTCTGTACATAAATAACACCATGGCAATTCTGCTGAAGACAGCGTCAGTCCGGGTTAGTTCCATTCGAATCATGCAAGTTAGAGTCCAAAACAAGGGCAAATGTGTTTGGAAAAGTAGATACAACGGAGACGTATCAATCTATTTGTCCCATCTACTACAATTTTACCTGTGTTTTTACCCGTGAGGGATTGATAGCCCCTCTCTTACGTCGGGTTGCAAGTATTTGTTCTTTGTGTGCATGAGCTGTTTACGTGGAGTTGAGTGGTTCTCCTACTGGTTCGATAACCTTGGTCTCATCACTGAGGGAAATACCTACCATCGCTATGCTGCATCATCGCTTCCTCTTTGGGGAAATATCAACGTAGTTCAAGCAAACATCAAAAGGAATTTCTGGCGCCGTTGCCGGGAAGACATCATCAACATCTACCAGGTTCCTAATCACAAATCTCATCTCTTTGCAATTTACATTATTTTACATTTGCCTCTCGTTTTCCTCTTCCCCACTTCACAAAAAATTTCTGTTTTATTCGCCCTCTTTTTCATTCGCCATTTTCTTGTTCGATCTTATGTTTGGTCGTGTTGCCATGTGCCTTCTATTTGCTTGCATCTTCGCTTGCTGAAAATATATTAATATAGATCCTCATCCACTTGCTAATCTTTTCAAAATATCCAATTATGATGAACCAATTGCTAGTGATTTGAGTGCACTAGATTTTCTGTATGAAGTTTTGCTTGAGATTCGTGAATCTGAAAATTTTGATGAATTGTTAAACGAAGGAATTTATAAAGTGATTCATGATACCTCCTTGAATGAGAATCATGATTGCAATGATGTTATTATAAATTCTATTAATGTCAATTGTGCTAACACTATGCAAAACACCAAGCTTGGGGATGCTTATTTATCTATGTCCACTAGTTGCAATGATCATGATTGGGGTGATGATTTTTATGATCTTGAAAATTTATTTAAGCCTCTTGATGAATATGTTTGCAATAATATTGAAAGTGGGATTGGAAGAGCGTCAAATTTAGGTAAAAATAATCCCACAAATTTGGAGAGTGTTCAATCTTATCAAATTTTTGATAAAAGTGGGTTCGGAGAGGTCATGACTTTATTTGATGATAATCCCACTATTTTGGAAGAGTGTCAACTTTGCATGCATGTGTATCATGAAGAAAAAAATTGTATGATAGTTATATTATTGAATTTGATTATGATCCTACATGTAATTATTATGAGAGAGGAAAATATGGTTGTAGAAATTTTCATGTTACTAAATTACCTCTCATTATGTTGAGATCGTCAATGTTTCATTCGTATTATTTGCATATGTTAGATGTTTCTTGTGTTGATAATTTGTTTGCTTATAAAGTTCCTATGCATAGGAAGTATGTTAGACTTAAATGTGTTTTTCATATGTTTCATGATGCTCTCTTTGTGTTTTAATTCTTATCTTTCGTGTGAGCATCTTTGAAATCTTATGCCTAGCTAGGGGCATAAAACGATATCGCTTGTTGGGAGGCAACCCAGTGAATAAAATTTATTTTTATCTTTTTTTCTATTCTTGAGTGTTCGCACAATTACGCTACTGTTATGATTGTGTCTTAATTAGTGTTTGTGCCAAGCAAAGCCTTTGGAATCATGTTGGGTGATAGTTGATTTGATCTTGCTGAAAAATAGAAAATTTTGCTTTACAGAAGCGTGATAAAATACTGATTGTTCTTGCAAAAGATTAATATACAAATTTCCCACGTTGTACTAATTTTTCAAAAAAAATTGGAGTTACAGAAGTATTCAAAATATCCAGATTGCTACAGACTGTTCTATTTTTGACAGATTCTGTTTTCTTTGTGTTGTGTGCTTGTTTTGATGATTCTATGGTTTCCTTTGAAGAGTTTTTGCCATAGAAAAGTTGGAATACAGTAGATATAATGCAAAAACAAAATATGAATGGGTTTTCAACAGTATTTATAGTAGTGATTTGCTTTCTTGTACTAACGGATCTCACGAAGGTTTTTTTGAGTTTTGTGTGATTGAAATTTTCAAGTTTTGGATGGTATTACGATGGATGGAGGAATAAGGAGTAAGAAGAGCCTAAGCTTGGGGATTCCCATGGCATCCCAAGCTATTATACAAACAAAAGCAAGCAACTAAGCTTGGGGATGCCCGAGTGGCATCCCCTCTTTCTTCTAACGACCATTGGTATTTTACTTGAAACTATATTTTTATTCGTCACATATTATGAGTTTTGCTTGGAGCGTCTTGTATGATATGAGTCTCTTCTTGTTTTGCTTTTTATTTTAAGTCATGAATACTTGATGGACACACCTATTTGAGAGAGCCAAAATTATGCCATGACTTGTTAGAATTGCTCTCTATGCTTCACATAAATCTTTATGAGCTATGGAATTGCTCTAGTGCTTCACTTATATCTTTTTGAGCACGGTGTGCTTTAGTATTCTTTCAAGAAATTCTCTAATGCTTCACTTAGATTTATTTGAGAGTTTGTAATTTTTTTTAGAAATTATCTCTTGCTTCACTTAAATTATTCTGAGAGAAAGAAATATGATGCTCATGTTCTTCCCTTATATTTCTTTGAGCTTATTAAAAGCAACATATGAAACTAGTTCCAAAGTGATAGATATCCAAGGAGGATAATAAAAACTTTGATGCAGATCATTGGACAAAATAAACTTGATTCTTTGTAATAGTTTTGAGATATGATGATAGTGATATGTGAGTCATGTTGATGAGTAATTATGCTTTAGTAAGAGTATTGGTGTTAAGGTTTCTGATTCCCTATGCAAGCACGAAAGTCAATAGTTATGCAATGAAATTACATCCTACTTGTGGTGCATTATTCGGTGTTAGTTATGCTTAATGCTCGCTTATAAGATTTTTTGTTTCTTGGTTGGATGCTTCTCGATCTTTTGCTAGCCTTCATTTGCACTAGGTATGATCACTACTTGTGCATCCAAAATCCTTTAAACCAGTTTTGCCACATGAGTCCACTATACCTACCTATATGCGGTATTCTTTTGCCGTTCTAAGCAAATTTGTATGTGCCATCTCTAATTTCCAAAATAAATTTCCTCTTCTGTGTGCTCATACCGCTCATGAAACGGTAGGGGGTGGCTGATATATTTCCATGCTAGATATGTTATTCTCAAGATGAGTGTTTATTCACTTGTCATTGCATGAGAGTACGGCAAAGGTATTGGGGATGCCCAATGCTGAAATGAAAAATGAATTTACTTTATGTTGTCAAATAATAATTTTCTTGGAAAGTGTTGGTATGGAAGGCACCAGTGGATACAGTTAGCCATGGAAAGTGAAAGTATGGTTGAAAAGGAAAAACATTATTTTCTGTTTGGGAACTTCCTATGATATATCTAACATGGAAAGTATTGGGAACTACTCGATCGTTTTCGTTAACAGGAAAAGCATGCCTCCCAAAATGTCTTATATCTATATTTTTTGCTTTGAGCTCTAGCACCTCTACAAATCCCTACTTCCCTCTGCGAAGGGCCTTTCTTTTACTTTATGCAATATTTATTTTGAGTCTCCATCTTCTCTTATAAAGCACCAACTAAGGGGCACTATGATCGTACTTGAGCATTGTGTGTAGCTAATATGCGAGTGTGTTTCATGAATGGATCAATGATTGAGCATAATGGGCTTGGGATAACTTGCTTTAGTGTTGATATTTTGAAAGACATGGTTGCTTGTTGATATGCTTGAGTATTGAAATCCTCATGTCAAAACTAGACTATTGCTTTGAATCATATAAAAGTCCAAATGTCCATGCTACAAAGAAAAGAATATGTGATGAACATGTTAGGCAGCATTCGACATCAAAAATACTGTTTTTATCATTTACCTACTCGAGGACGAGCAGGAATTAAGCTTGGGTATGCCGATACGTCTCCAACATATCTATAATTTTTGATTGGTCCATGCTGTTATATTATCATTCTTGCATTTTTATACAATCATTTTATAGAAACTTTATATCATTTTTTGGGACTAACCTATTGACATAGTGCCTAGGACTAGTTGTTGTTTTCTGCTTGTTTTTTACATCGCAGGATATCAATACCAAACGTCCAAACACAGCGAAACTTTTTGTGGATTGTTTCTGGACCAGAAGACACCAGATGGGCCAAGAAAGTACCCGAGGGATGCTCCAAGGGGAGCATAACCCACCAGGGCGTGCCCGGTGGGTTGTGCCACCTCGGTGGCCTCCTGCACGACCTCTTTGCTCTACAAATACCCCAATATCCAGAAACCCCAGGGGAGTCGACGAAAATCAATTCCAGCCGCCGCAAGTTCCAGAACCACCAGATCCAATCTAGACACCATGACGGAGGGGTTCATCATCCTCATTGGCGCCTCTCCAAAGATGTGTGAGTAGTTTAGTGTAGACCTATGGGTCCGTAGTTAGTAGCTATATGGCTTCCTCTCTCTCTTTTTATTCTCAATACAATGGTCTCTTGGAGATCCATATGATGTAACTCTTTTTTGCGGTGTGTTTGTTGGGATCCGATGAACTTTGAGTTTATGATCAGATCTATGTTTTTATCCATGAAAGTCATTTGAGTCTCTTGATCTCTTATATGCATGATTGCTTATAGCCTCGTATTTGTTCTCCGATATTTGGGTTTTGTTTTGGCCAACCTGATCTATTTATCTTGCAATGGGAAGAGGTGCTTTGTGATGGGTGCTTGATCCCAGTGACAGAAGGGGAACTGACATGTATGTAT
This sequence comes from Triticum urartu, assembly GCF_003073215.2. Lineage (NCBI taxonomy): Eukaryota > Viridiplantae > Streptophyta > Magnoliopsida > Poales > Poaceae > Triticum > Triticum urartu. Next base: position 187,512,483 of record NC_053026.1, on the reverse strand, counting down.
CGTTGCTATTAAGGATAATAAGATGGGGTCTATTTCTACATAAATAGATATTGTCTACATCATGTCATCATTTTTAATGCATCACTCCGTTTCTCCATGAATTTAATACACTAGATGCATGCTGGATAGCGGTCGATGTGTGGATTAATAGTAGTAGATGCAGGCAGGAGTCGGTCTACTAATCTTAGACGTGATGCATATGTAATGATCATTGCCTAGATATCTTCATGATTATTTGAAGTTCTATCAATTGCCCAACAGTAATTTGTTTACCCACCGTATGCTATTTTTCTCGAGAGAAGCCACTAGTAAAACCTATGGCCCCCGGGTCTCTTCTTTATTATACTTGCCTTCGCGGTCTATTTTTATTTGCCTTTATTTTTAGATCTATTAATCCAAAAATACAAAAAACACCTTGTTGTAATTTTTATTTATTTATTTTATCTCGCGTTCCCGCGAGATCTATTTATCCAATCTACTACAATTTTACCTATCTTTTTACCCGTGTGGGATTGACAACCCCTCTCTTACGTCGGGTTGCAAGTATTTGTTCTTTGTGTGCAGGAGTTGTTTACGTGGTATTGCGTGGTTCTCCTACGGGTTCGATAACCTTGGTCTCATCACTGGGGGAAATACCTACCGTTGCTATGCTGCATCATCCCTTCCTCTTTGGGAAAATACCAACGTAGTTCAAGCAAACATCAGGTTATTGTACTTTATTTTCAGCTCTTAGAATTTAGTTCTTAGGCTCTGTTTGGTTGAGCTGCAGATTCTGAAAAAAGCTGCTGTGGAAAAGCTGCAGTGAAAATGCTGATGTGGAAAAGCTAGAGGCTGTTTGGTAAAATAGCTGTGAAATTGTAGATTTGGCTATGAATTGTCTATATTGCCCATGGGGCCTGAGTGCATATATTTATGTACTTATTGACCGTAGGGCATTGATATGTACATTTGTAGGTAATTGAACGATCATTTTTCAAAGAAAAAATATGACAATGTAGGCGATTCCTAGCTAATGCATAGGCAATACAACGACTGTGCTTTGATGTTGCATACATTTAAATAGATATTAATCCCGTAATATTATTACAAAACACATGCACCATAGAAAATGCATATGGTTCACATGGTGTTGACCTCCATCGACATAGCTAAACATCGAGATATGCTACAATACTATCAAAATTTCTTCCACTTTACATCAATATACCACGATATGACAAGCAATATGCAGCAACATATCAAAATGTCATCCACTTTACATGAATACACAACAATATGACAAGCTATATGCATCGATATATCAAAAATCATCCATTGTTCATCACTTCACATGAATTCACTCACTACCAACAGAGCAAAAAAACCTACTTGGTACAGGACATGGGAAGGGGACAAGGGCAGTGGGAGGAAAGGGGTGCAGCTACATGGCAGAACAGATGGAGGAGGTCACGGCAGGGCTGTGGAAGGCGGCGGCGGGGGGGGGGGGGGGGGGGGGGGGGGGGGGGGGGGGGGGGGGGGGGGGGGGGGGGGGGGGGTGCACGCGGTGGAGGGGCGGCGATCCTTGCTGCTCCGGTGGCGCAGGCCGGTAGGTTGAGGAAGGAGGAGGCCACGCCGAGTAGTGGAGAACGAAGGAGGTCTCCGCGGGGAGGCGGACGGCGGACGTGGGAGGCAACGCCGATGGCTGGGCACGTGGCGGCGGATGGGCGGCGCCAGCGGCAGCGGCTAGGAACCCTAGTGGTAGTTCGGGTCAATGGGGAATGAGCAGGGTTTTTTTTTCTCTTGTGGTGGATGCCTCGCTCAGGAAGAATAGGACCCAATCGTTTTTCACTTGCCAGTGGCAAATGAGGGTAAATACTATGAAACTTTCAGGGGACAGCTAAAACTGCACCGTTGAAGTTGGGGGTTCACCCGCTGCAAAATTACAGTGTGGGGAAGCTGTAGATTTTGCAACTTCTGCTTCTCATTTTACCCCTTTGGTTAGATTGTAGCTTTGAAAAGCCAGAAGCTGGTTCCAAAAGTCTAGCCAAACACAACCTTAGTTCGAAGCAAAGAATGGTTGCTAAATAGCATTTCTGCGGTTTGTAACTTCAAATCTGCCATGGCACAGTCGTAATAGGGTTTAATTGATCATGCTTAGGGTTTCCCCCCTTTTATGATCACTATACGATTAGCATACGTACTTCGTGTCATAATAGCAATGCTCCACCCATCATGCTAAACAAGCTTAGTTGTTCAAATAATCTAATATTATTAAAACAGATTTGTTTAATTGGTCAGCTAAATGTTCCTAATTAGTTTTGAAAATGCATGTACGTCACTCGAGTGTGGATCTATAGGGTGCCCACGGTCGGCCGTGGGCACCCGATTCCCCTTTGCTGCCCACCGTGGGATTTTGGGTCGGCCGAGGCCCCGATTCCCCTCTGTTTTGTTGTGCTTCCGATCTCTACTCACCCCCAGCCGCCTGCCTCGCCAGCGACTTGCCGTCCCCGAATGACATGACTCTAGGACGATACGCCGGACTAATAGAAGGTCAGGAGCCGCTCGCCCAATAGCATCACCGCTGCCTGGCCCCGTCGCCGAGCCTACCTTCCAAGTATGTTCAGGGCTCACGCATGCAGCAGCCACTAAGCCAACCCGATTTATCCTGAGATACATCGTCAACACTCAGCAGCCACTCCTCATCACCCATTTTTGAATTGATTCATTACTCATTAGGCAGGACTATCATTAGGGTTTGTTGTGTACTGAGTGCTACCTACACTTAATGGTTCAGGAGTATTTCAGTAATCTTTAGTACCTGTAAAGTTCACATTGTTTCAAAATTCCGGTCCTAGGAACAGACACTAGTCATTTTGGATTGTTGGTCATAGTGACATTGACCCAGATTACGACTGCAGGTCAGGTTGTTGTAGTTTTACTTGTCTTTCTTACTCATTCGATATGCATCCAATTATTCACGTCGATTAGTTGCAAACAATAAGTGCTAGACCAACTTGATTCAAATTTTGGACGGTCTCTTACTACACTTACAATTCTGCATACTTGTCCTAGTAAGCTCACTAGTACTATTTGATTCACTACCTCTATGCTTGCCTTGTCATATTTGTTGTCAATATTCTTTTAGGGTGGACCACCCTGTTTCAAAATACTGGAACCGCAGACATGAGTGAATAGTATTTCTCTGTGTGATCTCTTCCATCATGTGTGGGCAACGAACACTTCATTGTATAGAAAGAAAGTGTCATATCCACCTTTCACATAGACTACGATCTTTTACATGGAATACAATTTGCCTACTTGCTTTGTGTCACACTACCACCACTCCACGCTTGAAGCTAAACATTATGCCACTCATAATTCCTTAGTGTATTTGTTCAAACACAGATTTGATATGATTCTAATGTTCCTACTTCGGTTTTGAAATGTGTGTCTGCCTGTTATAGAGACATAAGAGGTTTGTGTTTCTATGTGTGGTCTGGTTAGCACGGTTGGGGTGAAGTTTGTATACGCATGGGTTTGTAGGGAGACACTCTTCAAGTTGAATCCGCAATGCGTTCCATAGATAATTTGACTACTTTTTATGCTTTCATGAATCTTAGATACTGAACAACATCATAATGATTATGAGCTTGTGCGCGTGAAAAGAATAAAGCATAACAATGCCATGGTTGTCAAACTTGGCATTAAGGGACTAAAATCAAGTCTGGATGCAATGCAATGCAAACGCTCTCCACCTACAGATTCATGCTCAGAATATGATCCTAACAATGATTCTGAGCTAGAGGGAGACCTATGTCAATGTAGCTCCCTAGTGGAGGAGTCAGAGGCAGATGCCCTATCTTCTTCACCCATCAGGGTGCTTGCTCTAACTTTCCAAGGTTATATTGGTCGCACATATCTTGCAACTGACGCTTTGCATTGCATCTACTTTGTTGCACTACCATTAGCTTAGTTTACACATCGTGTTTGTGAATACACCCTGCCTATCCATTTTCAGTACATATTCCATTTGTCATCATACCATATTTATCCATTCAAATGTTGTTCTTGTGTATTAGACGTTCAAAAGGAAGAGGGCGATTGTTGATCACGGAGGATCACGAACAAAGTATTTGGAAAAACATAGTGACACCTGATAAATCAAATAGCCCATTAGGTGTAGTTGCAATATCACCAGACCCAGAAACACAGCAACAACTCTAGCAGACTCTAGCCCTACTACACTGGCCATCTTTAATGCCCCAACTCAGCAGACCCCAACTGCAGCAAACATTATGATTATGCTAGTTGACATAGCACCACCTCTACGACGCAAAACCCCTATTCCAGCAAAGATTACACCAAATCCAGTTGCCAAATCCATTTTCGAATGAGAGAGAGCCCCAATTGCGGCAAATAGGACTCATGTTCCACTTCTTCCCAGATTAGAAGATGAAGCTTATATTGTTTTCAAGAACTTTGTGCGCATCTTTCCTTCATGGAAACATTATACCATAGACAAAGAACAATTTCCAATCTTCCTCCGCAACTTATGGCTAAGTAATGTACTAATGTTATTCATGTTAATTACTGCATATGTTTCTGTTGACAGAAGACATAAGATTTCATTCTTTTAAATAGGTGAGGACCAAACTGGATAGTCAAGACAAGCAAGGGTTGGTTGAGCTTTTCAAGAACTCGTTGATGAAGTATCGTTCCTACTTGAGGCAAGCACACTTTGATGGCAAGCCTCCAAACAAAATTTATGTAAAGTCTCCGGTGCTACATTTATCAGACAGTGACTGGAATAATCTTGTTACACATTGGTCTCGTCTGCAGCAGAAGGTACTGTCCATGGTATCACATCACAACTTGAACTACATTTCTGCATGTGCGTTAACGTCTCACTTGTACGAAAACTATTTGTAGAAGAACATTCATTCTAAAGGGTTACAAAATCTCGCAATTATATGCACACTGCATTGCTCTTGTGAGGACCTCTTGCCCTGTATGACCATACTTACTTTCATAGCTGGTTGATTATGGAGCATCACTTCACATGTTAGCCTCTCTATCCTCCATTTGGTGGATATTATAAGATCTGTATCGACTCTTACATAAATTTAAGATCAACCCAATGCTTTTGAAGAGATTTAGCTCTACAGTCCTCTTGTAAGGACTGAAGGTCGTCTACCACTGTACTTACATTAACAGCTACTCCCTTTGTCCCATAATATAAGAGCGTTTTGTACAGTACACCAGTGTTCAAAACACTCTTATATTATGGGAAGAGGGATTGGTTCATTGTGTAGCATTCTGCATCTTATCTCCCTCGCCCATCATTTACTAAAAAAATATCATATCTATATTTAATATTACCAAAAAGTTGAATACACGAACAATGCCAGTGCAGAAGTGTAGCCCATTGCTCTTGTCAGTACATTTTGTCATGTAACGCTTGTACTTCTAGGGATTGGTAGTTGATTATGTAGCACCAATCTGCATCTTTTCTTCATTATCCTCTATCCCTTCCAGTATTATCATATCTATAATTACTCTCTACAAAATGTAGAGTACAGGCAATGCTTATGAAGAAGATTATGTGCTGAAATTCTTGAGTTATCCTTCCCTTGACATTGAGAAGGGCATTATAAAGCCGGTGTTAACTGTTAATGTAAGTTAGTCCTTCTAAAGCCCTTATCCTCAACTGTTGTTTAATTTTCTCAAACTCCCTATCGGTTTAGTTTGCTGTTTCTATCAAAATGCATGTCGCAACAACTATAAGTTCCAAGTTTTACTGGTAAAACCAAATTCCTCATTCATACCATGCACATTACTCAATACTCCCTATATGTATGCTTTTTTTTTGTGGATCTATAATCCAGTTTGTTGTGAAGCAGCCCATGTTTGCACCTTGTCATCTCCTGTTTTATCTTAATGATGTGGCTGATGATATGAACAACATGCCATGCACATTAACCAAAATAGATACAATGACTGTCTTTGCCCTTCATCTGTGCTTGTTTTGTTGACATGGTAATCTAGCGGTGTGGTGAAGCTCCCCGCATTATGAACAATGCCACATTATGCTATTGATATTTTGAACTTACTCTTTATTTTCTAATTTAAAGTTGGATGGAATTGATAGCACAGTTACCATCTTTGTTTATACATGTGCAAAACCTGTCATCTCTCTGTTTGTTTCAGGGTGATATGCCTGATGGCATGCACAAGTCTATTGAAGGCTGTGAGACAAACCCAACATATATTGCAGCAAAGAAGGCAAATCATCTTGAAGATAATGAGACAACCCCAAAGTCTTGTATTGATGCGGTGTTCAAATCAGTTGAGACTAGCAGTCAAACAAACTCACAAAATTTGTTGTCTGAATCAGTTCGACTTCTTCAGTCCCAAGTTCTAGCAGAAAGGCATTCTACAACTCAACTATGAATTGAAGTCCTATCTCTAAGAAAGATTGCGGAGAACACCAATGAGAACCTCATTGCTAAACAGCTACACCCGGAAGCTATGACCGACATGCTAGGCCGGTCTCACAGCCTTGCTCAGCAGCTTGCGCAGCAGTTCCCGCGCAAGGCTAACCTTTCTTGAACTATCTTAGAAGTGGTCTTGGTTTAGTATTATTGTTTTACGCTGCAATGGTGCCTAGTTTTTGTAATCTTCTTCTTCGTTGCGCTTTATGATCACTGGTGGCGAACTTCGATGCCCAGTGGATGTAATATACCTAAATCCCTTATTATACAATGTAGGTTTATTCTAAGTTACTATGCCATAATTTCTTTATTGTATAGAGTAGGTTCGTTCTTAATTCCTACTATTTACCGTATATGCCATCATTCGCTATCTTAAAAAAATGGCGAAAATCTGATGTAGTCGACCGGGCAGAAGCATTCGCCTCTAACGGGCATGCATTTTAACGAGCCACAATTGGGCCGGCCTGCAACTTTCTTGGGCCTGAAAGGCCATTGGGGCCTTCACACTTTACGCCAGGCCCCCAACTTACACGGGCTTATATTTGGCCCAAAGTTGAGTTGGGCCTTTAGTGGACCTAACGCTTAGTTGGGCCCATGTAGCTTTGGCCCATTAACAGGCTGAATATTTTACTGGCCTGTTGTGGCCCAAAAGAAACCATGGGCCTTTAGCAGGCCGAAATGCATGTTGGGCCTCAATTTTCACTAGTCGTCGACGGGACTTCAGCAGGCTGAAATGTAGACCAGCCCATTATTGGACCAGTTATATGATGGGCCATTACCAGGCCAAAACATATCTTGTGCCTTAGTTGGCCCACTGATATCATGGGCCTTTAAGAGGCCGAAAGCTTAGTAGAGGCATCAACGGGCCAAATTATACAACATGCCTTTCATAGGCCCAAAGTCACGTTGGGTTGAACTGTTGCCACCTTGATCATGGATCATTAGAGGGTCGGATGTCACATAAGACCATATATGGCCCATGGGCAGCATGAGCCATTCCCAGGCCGAAAGACACACCGGGTTGAAATGGTCCCATGTCTAGATGGTTAAACAATATACATGCGAACTATTTCATGCCCTCTTTTTTCCACACTATCTGTTGCATCTGTCTCTCATACAAGGTCTGTACGTTCAACTATGCTTCCTATTTATCAGCCATTTGAATTGGAGTGGGTGAAGGCAGTATCTAGTGGAGTAAAAACATGGTCTTCAAGTAAAACAGTGCTACCTCTTGGTGGAGATAGCACCCCAGTTGTACATGCATGAGAACCAGCTCTACCACACATAACCCAGACACTCGCGGATTGTACCCTACTGCGATGGACAGAGAACTAGCTTCACCCAATCTAACCCCAACCCCAGCAGATTGTAACCAAGTTCTTGTTGACACATCACCATCTCCACCATAGAGCTGCCAAACAAGAGTAGTTAGTAAGGCGGCTCTAGTGCCCAAAGCGCCAGTACTACCACGGCGAACCCCAACTCCACCAGTTAGTACACCTATTCCTGTGCAGGAATCACAACCAGCCATTCGTAGTTTAGCATCTATCACATTTGATGTTGTTAAATCTTATGTGCGTATCTTCCCATCATGGAAAAATTATACTGAAGATGAAGGAAAATGCCAGTTGCAGGTGTTCGTCCAGGAGTTATGCGTAAGTAATGTTATTCATGGCAATTACTTTGCTCTGTCCCATACATTCTACCTCCATGATGGTTATAATACAATAAATGTTCCCATTTTTCCCTATAGAGAACGACAGATTTGGAAACTCAAGAGGAGGTAACCCGTGCTAATACCTCTACTATCTTCAAGAATGCTTGGTGGCAGTATTGGAATTACATGAAGAAAACGTACTTCACTGGCAAAGAAACACATCAAATTCCCTTACGTTCTCCTAAGATACATTTACAGGACGATAACTGGGAACTCCTTGTTCTTTACTGGTCCCAAACCAAGAATGTGGTAAGGTCTATGAGCTCATTTTTTATTTTTAAGTACTATATTTCTGCGTCTTACTATACTATGTTCATGTAGAACTAGTGCTTAAACCTGAAGAACAACTCTTCTCATTTAATATTCCATTGCTATCATGCATACTACCTTGCTCTTGTATCACTGTATTTACTCATACAAACTTATTTTTAAATTGAAGGATCCAATCGAAATTCCAATGGCACAATAGGTATGTTTAAGCATGTTTCTTTAACAGGTTTGCTCTTATAAATAGCTATATTGATTTCAATTTCAATTGTGTATACAGTTGACTTCTCATATCATGCACATTACTAGCATCATAACAGAACCAATAGTGTTGTTGTACATGTAGACCCGTGGTACCCATCTGAAATCTTGTTGTGTCGGGTAGTTTCCCACACTTTTGTATTCTTTCAATATTGCTTTGTCTTGAACTGATATGATTTGAAACATGTCTCTATTTTGATTTGGCAAGACAAAGAAGTGACCATAGGACATAGATATATGTTTGTTCGATGCTTTTATTATGTACTAGTTGGCAATAGAAGACATGGTTGTTTAATCCTGTCCACCTTACTAATGAACTGGTTCACCGAAATGAATTTCATATACTACATGCTAAACCTGTTATGTGTCTGCTTGTTTCTTCTTTTACAATGTTGACAGAATATTGGGGAAGAGTGCCTTATTAAGCAATGGTAAAGGAAGTAATGCATATAAGGTTCAGGATAGTGAGACATCCTTGTTGGTCTCCAAAATAGCTGACAAAACAACTATGGAAAACTATCTTGAGGAAAGTGAGACAACCCCAAAGTCATGTCTTTATGTAGTGTTCGAGTTACTGGCCACTACCGCTGGCACAAGCTATTCGAACTCACTGTCTGAATCAGTCCGGTTTCTTGAGTCTCAACTATGGGCTAAAAGACATCGATCAGCTGTGTTGCGACAAGAAGCCGAAGGGCTGCGGAAGTCCCTGGAGAATTCAGATGCATTCTGTCTAGTGCAGCAACAAGCATTGGAGGATTTTTGCGCCAAACAGGAGAAAGCTAATAAGCTTGCTCAGCTTATTGCCAGTATGGTGGATACCCAGGATAATGTTTCTTGAGCTCCTCTAAAGTTGTTTCAGTTATGGACTTGTTTTGTTGTCGCGTTTATTTCCACTAGTGGCCAATTTAGATGGCCAGACCCACCCAGGTTCAAGACATGGTACTTGCAATTTGGGGTTGTTGCCCCAATTATACTGTAGAGGGTTCCCTTACAGTCTTTTTGTCAAAAAAATTAGATGGCCATCATATGTAATATGTTGGTTTGTTCCCTATATTTGCACTAGTGGCGAACTTTGATGCCCATTGGATGTAATAGCCGTAATAGCCTAATGTTAGTTGCTTGCTTATTTATTTCCTTATTGTCTTGTTTAGTTGTTTGCTTGTAGTCACTACAGTTCTTTTTCCACATTTTTCTAGTGGCCACAATAACCTATTTTTATAACTAGGTCACAATAACCATGGCAACATACGGACCGTTGTAACCATGATCCCACTACCTGCTGTAGTGACCATGGGCCTCCTACAGGCCGTGGGATCCATGGGCCTTCTACGGGCAGTAGGATCCATGGGCCTTCTATGGGCCGTATAATCAATGTGCCTTCTATGGGCCGTATAATCGTTTCGCCAAACATGGGTTGTACTATTCGTGGACCAATAATGGTCCACAAAATGGGCCGTAAACGGGCTAGAGTGGAAATCATCTGTTTATGGCCCGACCATAACGGGTCGTTAATAGGCCGTATTTGATGACGCTATGAAAACAGCCCAACGGGTTAATGGGCCACAAATGGGTTAACTGTAACCAAAGGCCGAATTTGGCCCATAAGCGGAACATGCCAACAATGGACCGTAAGTAACCGAGTTCTGGAAATGAGCCCAAGAATAAATGGGCGCTTAGAAGGCCGAAAGTTAACACAGGCTGGAAATGACCAACGGAATAATGGGATGTTAATGGGTATAAAGCAATACACTATTCATTATGTGCCAGTTTCACCTCGGGCCTTTAATGGGCCCAGGGTTACAAAGGGCCTCTTATGGGCTGAAAGATGTCATGGGCTAGAATCATATTGGACGGCCCAGATGACGCTACTGGGCCTAATTTGGATAGGTCATTACGGGTTGTGAGTTAGCGGGGTGTAAATGAGCTATATGCGAATAGGCTGTTAATAGGCTTTCCATGGGCCAGCCCACTACCTTTTGACCAAGTCAAATGTGCCGGCCTTTTCACTGGAATGGGCCTCTATTCGGCCGTGCCATGTGTCGATGTATCATAGGCACCTCCGGTCCAATGAGTGATTGACATCTATCCCAGTGATGAGCCGACACGTGGTTCCTCTGTCCATTGAGAATTTTACACGTGGAAAATCCCCATTGGTCTGGGATGTTAACAGGTTATCGGATCCAAACCGGAACTTGATAGCTTAACGGCGACCCGTTACGGTGGATGCCACGTGCCGGTTACCCTTGATGATAGCACTTCCATGACGCGCCATTTATCATCATGGAAGTGGACACTTCTGTGATGATAATTTTGGTATTGTCATGGAACACTTCTACGACAGCACATGGATGTACATGCATGACAGAAAACGTGTCCTACTGTGACAAACACGTATCATCATGGAAGTGTATTTTTTGTATTGTTAGTCACTGGCACGTTGGCCTACTTAGCTCCACGGAGAGCGTGAGAGAAGAGATAAATACATTGGCGGTCAGTGTATTTCAAGCAAAAAGCATAATATGGTCACCGGACTTCAGAATACGCTCATTATAGTCACTATATACGTTTTGCGGTGATTATACGGTCACTTGCTCACCGTTCAGCATCGGATTGCACTCTGTTGACTGGCCAAATAGTCTGTGTGGCACTATGTTGACTGGTTAAATTGACCACGTTCCTTGTGGGCCCCACCTATCAGCTCGCATATTAAAAAAGTAAGATAACCACAAATTTACGCAGGCGCGACAAGACTCCAACCCGTGCGCGGGAACCACATGGTTGTGTATGTGTCTATCAGGGCCTAATGTGTACACATGCACATGTAGGTTGAGCACTTGAGCGTGAGCGTGTGTGTTGGTCGTGTTGTGTGCGCATCCATGCATGTGTGTGTGCGTGTGAGTGTTGCGTGCGTGCGTGTGTGGCTGCATGTGTACGTGTGAGTGTTGCGTGCATGTAGTTCGTGTGCATGCGTGCGTGTGTGTATAATCACCACACCAGCTCATGTGTGTTAAAGCAGATGACTTAGCATACCAATAGAAGGCCACCTTGTCCGTTGTGCCCGCGGTCATGACTTTGAACCACAGTCTAATATTCTTTTATAGTTTGTTTTCATTCTTATACACGCCGACAGCTGGGCTCAATGTTAGTGAGATAATGTGATGCAACACTAGAGGTGCCATGTGGAGTGTTTAACTGGGCAACTAGTCGTGTCTTGAACAAATATAGAGCTGTACGGTGAGCCCATGACTGTATAATAACCACAAAACATAAATGGTGACCATAATGAGTGGATTCTGAAGTCCAATGTACGTATCGTGCCTTCGCTTCAAATACAATGATCGTCACTATATATATTGGGAGAGAAATATGAAACATGCATGAATGTGCTGGGGCGTACTTTCAGAGGACCTGGAGATAGTTTGTGTGCATACATGAAATTGGCGTAGAGGGGGTGTGTGCGATGGAGAGAGAGATGCTCTTCGTTTATCTTTTTTATGACTAACTTTATATATAGTATAAAAATATACAAATTCACAGTGCGGAATAAATATCATTGGGTGCACCATGCAATGCAAATTAATTTTCATACTCCATATAACTTTGCAATGTTGTATATATGTAGAAATTCTAAAATAAATTTTTGGCCACACTTTGTGTGGTTTTATTCAAAAGGAATGTTGTATGCGAAGTAAATGTGAAGAGAGGGCTATTTAGATCAATGGGGTATGTGATAAGATGTAACATGCGTGAATGTGTAGTTGACGTATTTGGCAGGGTCTAGAGAGGGTATGTGTACGTATTCGAGAGAGGAATGGATAAAGGGGCCGTCGTGGGGCGACGTGGGAGAGATAGCACGAGAAATGAGAGAGGTCTAGAGAGAGACGAATAGGATGTCACGGCGAGATATGCCCTTGAGTGTGTGCATGCAAGGGGGGAGGGGATAGAGGCATGAGGAGAAAATATTTTGTGTGGTGTCTGTGTTGGTATGTGTGGGTGTGAGAAGATAACGAGACCTAGGGGCAGAGGGTGTGTCACCGCAAGAGGTCCGGTGGGCCGAGGTGAGGCCCTTGGGTCGGTTCCGTCCTGCACCACATTGGTCGTCCCGTGACGCATTCAGGGAGACCCATGGAGGACTAGTCGTACAAGACAAAGATACCACAGCCGTGAAGGACTCTGTGTCGACTGACTAAGCCGGCTAGGATTTTTAACCCTAGGTCCTCAGACTAAGGTAACCCCTTGTCTCTGATATTACCATTCATTCAACCTAAATTTAAGGGGCATCCTACAGAATGCTCTACTGGAACCATATTCTTAAATTAGGAAGAGAGGTGGAGACAATCCGTGCGAGATAGGACTAAAGATAATGTGCGTGCAGGGGACACGTAGGCAGGTCTATGTACAGAGAAAGGGTCGATGGGGATTGTGTGTGCGTATGCGTGTGAGAGGAAGAGTGCTTGTGATAAACGTTAGTGAAAACAGTCATAAATGGTTGCGAGAGGGAGGTGTCGGTGTCAAAACTGGTGGATCTCAGGTAGGGGGTCCCGAACTGTGCGTCTAAGACGGATGGTAACGGGAGGCGGGGGACACAATGTTTACCCAGGTTTGGGCCCTCTCGATGGAGGTAATACCATACTTCATGCTTGATTGATCTTGATGATATGAGTATTACAAGAGTTGATCTACCACGAGATCGGACAGGCTAAACCCTAGAAGTTAGCCTATGGTATGATTGTTGTTGTCCTACGGACTAAAACCCTCCGGTTTATACAGACACCGGAGGGGCTAGGGTTACACAGAGTCGGTTACAAGGGAGGAGATCTACATATCCGGATCGCCAAGCTTGCCTTCCACGCAAAGGAGAGTCCCATCCGGACACGGGACGAAGTCTTCAATCTTGTATCTTCATAGTCCAATATTCTGGCCAAAGTATATAGTCCGGCCGTCCGAGGACCCCCTAATCCAGGACTCCCTCAGTAGCCCCTGAACCAGGCTTCAATGACGACGAGTTCGGCACGCAGATTGTCTTCGGCATTGCAAGGCGGGTTCCTCCTCCGAATACTCCATAGAAGATTTTGAACACAAGGATAGTGTCCGGCTCTGCAAAACAAATTCCACATACCACCGCAGAGAGTATAATATTTCCACAAATCTAATCTAATGACAACTTTTCATAACGTGACATCACGCCATGGCTCCAGTTTTTATTCGAACCATTTTTCTCAACCAGCTACTGCACATATTGTGAGGCGGTTTTCTTGGCATGTCTTGTCGAAGCAGAGATCGTGTCCCCTTATCACAGGATTCTCATCAATACGGATGTGGGTAACCCAACCGTGCCATTAATCACGACGCTTGGGGAATAAGCGAGTTTTACCACGCAAGTGGGGAGGCACGCAGTTTCTACCGCCCTTATAAAGGGATAAGGACTCCTCTTTTTTACCCACGCCTTCTTCTTCCCTGCCCATCCATTCTCGCACACTCGAGCTCCAGCGCCCAAGTTCGCATCTTCTCCGAAAAACACTCCGAACATGTCCGGAGCGGGAGGCAAGTGGATGGCCTCCTTCGTTACGGAGGAGAACATCACGAAGCTCCGGGAAGCCGGATACCTGGCCGCAGATATCGCGCACCGGCTCCTAGGCGCAGGGCAGATCGTTCCTACCCCCGAGCCCCACGAAAGGGTTGTATTCCTTACCCATTTCGTCCGCGGGCTGGGATTTCCCCTCCACCCATTTGTTCACGGGCTCATGTTCTACTACGGGCTGGACTTCCATGATCTGGCCCCCAATTTCATCCTCAACATCTCGGCGTTTATCGTCGTGTGCGAGGCCTTCCTCCGCATCAAGCCCTACTTCAGCCTGTGGCTGAAGACCTTCAATGTTAAACCAAAGGTGGTGGTCGGCCAGCAAGCGTAGTGCGGAGGCGCCATGGTGGGCAAAATGCCCAATGTCACTTGGCTCGAAGGCTCCTATGTGGAGACCGTAAAGGGGTGGCAATCGGGGTGGTTCTACATCACCGAGCCGTGCAACACCAATTGGGCGGCGGCCCCCGAATTCCGATCCGGCATCCCCATGCGGCTCACCTCCTGGAAAGAGAAGGGCTTATCTTGGGGTTCATCGGTGGAGCTGACCGGACTTGAGAACTGTGTTAAAAACATGATAAGCAAGAAAATCAAGCTTGTCAACGTGTTTCAGGTCATGCTCTTCTGCCGGATCCTCCCGTGTCAAAAACGGGCATTCAATATGTGGGAGTTCGACTCGGCAAGGCACCAGACGCTGCGAGAGCTCTTCGACACGATGCACCAGGACATCTGGAGGGTGCAGTTAAAGTCTGCCGAGGTACCTCCTTCTCTTACTGAGGACCACGGACTCAACGCAAAGCGCCCTGCTAATCCGGTAAGCTCCTTATATCTCATAAGGCGTTTCTTTCCCTAGTATAATTATGTGAGGGATCTGAACCTCCACATTATTTGACAGGAATGGGTCGCGAGAGTGGAGAGGATCGATTGTCCGACCCCACTGCCCGAAGATCCAACAAGTACTCTCCTGACGGAGATGCTGGTTCTGGCACCCTATGAGGCGCCGGAGAAGAAGGCCAAGAAGAAGGCCGCGGGGACCAGGAAAGGTCTCTGGCGCAAGGTTGTATCTGAATCGTCGTCCGCTAACACTGAGACGCCCTCCTCCCCCGAAGACGGGGAGGAGGAAGAGGAAAATTCTCCCCATCCAACCGGGGAAGATAAGAAAAGGAAGGCCGCCCCATCCGGGGAGGCCGAAGGGTCCAAGAAGGGAAGAGCCCTCCTTTCGGACCGCTCCACCACGGCCCAGTTCAACGACGAGGAGTGGTTGCCCAGGGACAAGCTCCTGGCGAAGTCGTAAGTATCCGGATACCATAATAGTCCTGGTATATTTCATTTCTTATCATGCCGAACATGATCATGCAGCCCACCCAAGGACCGTCTCGACGTATCCTCTTCGGATGGGTCTCTGGGTCTGTTGGAGATAAACAGTGATTTGCTCCCGACCGCCTCCTCCCCCTGCCCAACGGACGACGCCGAGGTGTTGTTCCGAAGGGCACCAAGCCAAGGGAAGGTAGTTCTGGGGGCGCCCAAGGCGACCTCCACTACAAAAAAAGACACATCCGTGACATTTTGGGCCGAACGATTTTTTTCTGTCATACATATGACACTTCTATGACGATAATTGTGACAAAACCCGGTATCATCATACATGTGGTGGGCTCCTACTTCTATGACAAAAAATCATGACAGAAACTGGGCTTTTCGTCCTGGGCAGGCCGGAGACGCAGCTGCATGACATTCTTTGGGCCGTCCATGACGGAAAAAACCGTGGTAGAAGCGAGGGGGAGGAAAATTTCGGGGAGTTCCCGGTTACGGTGGGAGGTCGGGGGCCAAGCGATGCGCGTTTCTCTCGTACACGTACGCGCATGTGTGCGAGGCGTTGGCTCTAACTGAACCCGAGCGAGGCGTTGGGCTCTAACTGAACCCGAGCGATTGCACTACAGGCTACGCGTTACTGAACCCGAGCGATCGATCGATGGCTGTTAACTGAACCCGATCGAGCGATTCCTTCGCTACTGCTGCTAACTGAAGCCAATCGATGGGATGAACAGTGAGCGTTGCGGGGGGTGGATGAACAGTGAGTGGTGGCGTTGCCTCTGGATGAACATGACCCCGTGGTGTGGTGGAGGGCTGGATGAACAGTAGACGGTGGAGGGGTGCCCGTGGAGGGGTGGATGAACAGGACCCCATGGTGTGGAGGGCTGGATGAATAGTAGACGGTGGAGGGGCGGTTGAACAGGACCCCGTGGTGTGGAGGGCTGGATGAATAGTAGACGGTGGAGGGGTGCCTGTGGAGGGGTGGTTGAACAGGACCCCATGGTGTGGAGGGCTAGATGAACAGTAGACGGTGGAGGGGTCGTTGAACAGTAGCCGGTGGAGTAGCACGCGGTGGAGGCTGGATGAACAGGAGCCCGTGGAGGCTAGAGGAGGTCGACGGTGGAGATGAACAGTATCCCGTGGAGCCCGTTTTGCGGTACGCCACACCCCTCCCGATGAACAGGACACCCGTTTCGACCGTAGCGCTCCAACACAAGTCCGTTTCCTCCGTTTTGCGGTACGCCACACCCCTCCTGATCAACAGGACCTTCGTTTCGACCTAGGAGGTCCATTTCCTCCATTTTGAGGTATGCCAGACCCCTCCCGATGAACAAGATCTTGTTTCGAACGTGGCCGGTCGAACACAAGGCCGTTTCCTCCATTCTGCGGTACGCTAGGCCTCGTTTCCATCGCCTGTTCCGTCCAAGCCCTCCCGATGAACACGACGCATTCCGTTGCCTCCCCATGAACACGAGCATTCCGTTGCCTCCCCATGAACACGACGACGACGCTGTTTCTCTGTTCCGACCCAGCAATGTACACGAGCCCTGGCCGTACGTATGCGCGAGTAGGCGTTCGAGACCCGGCCCGTATGTACACATACGTGGCCGTATTTTGTTTCTTGCACCCTGGCCGCTGTACGTACGTGTACATGCTACGTGCGCGCCTCTACTACGACACGTGCATGCCTCTACATCGACCAGTATGTACGTACACGTTCGCGACCAGAATGACAACGCTACGTACGCTTCGACCAGGTGGGTCCCGACTGTCAGGCACTTCCTTGCCTGCGAAGATGTAGCTGGTGGGTCGCAGCAGTCAGGGGGCAAAATACGGTGGCCCGTCCGGTGGGTCCCCGCTGTCAGGTGGAGGAATAATTATTTTGCACATAATAAGGAGGCACTTCCTTGCTGCGGCCGTGGACCCAGCTGTCAGCCTCTCCACGTACAGTCCATGTCCGATGGAAGCCGTTCCTTGACCACGTTGACCACGCCGCGCCGAGAGCACCAGGGCGGTGGACGACGGCGAGGCCTAGGAAGGGGACGACGTGGAGCCGGGGAAGACGCGGCAGTGGATGCCCACGCGTAGAGGAGTACGAGGGTTCACTGGTTCGCTGCGGTGTGAGGCTGTCGTCGCCGCAGAATAACAGGGGGTGTGGGTGAGTAGAGGGATGGCCTGGCCAGCAGTGGGAGTAGTAGGGGCGGTGAGGCCTCCGCCGCATCGCAGCCGGCCACGGGAGGCAGGAGCACGAGGCATGACCGGCGCTGGTTTGGGCGGCTGGAGCAAGAAGACCAGAGGTTGAAGAAGCACTACGGCCGTTGGATGGACATCGTACGGTCACTGGAGCTAGAATCGTGCATATTGACTAAGTTGACAAAGCCCTCCATCCCCGTCAACTTAGTAGGCCCACAAGTCAGCCTGCCACTATACTGGGTCCCAGCTAACAGGGGGAGTATTCATTTTTCGTGCGTAATAAGGAGGCACTTCCTTGTGTGCGAAGATATAGCTGGTGGATCCGTGCGGTCAGCGGCGATAACGTTTTTTTTGCAAAATACAGAGGCCCTTTCGGTGGGTCCCTGATGCCAGGTGGAGGAATCATTATTTTGCGCGTAATAAGGAGGCATTTCCTTGCGTGCGGCCGTGGACCCAGCTGTCAGCCACTCCACGTAAAGTCCACTTCAGATGCATGTCAGTCGTTGACCACGTTGACCAGGCCGCGCCGAGAGCACCAGGGCGGTGGACGACGGCGAGGCCTAGGAAGGGAATGACACGGAGGCAGGGAATACTCGGCAGTTGTTTCCCACGCGGAGGGGAGTACGACTGTACGAGGGTTTACTGGTTTGTCTGCCGTCGCTGGAGAATAACAGTAGGTGTGGGTGAATAGAGGGATGGCTAGGCTAGCGATGGGAGTACGGTCGGGCGGTGAGGCCTGCTCGGCAGCACAGCCGGCCGCGAGGAGGAGGGAGCAGGCAGTCCCGCCGGCGCTTGTTTGAGCGGCTGGAGCAGGAAGAGCAGAGATTGAAGAAGCACGACGGCCGTTGGATGGACATCCAACAGTAAGTGCTTGTGCGTCAACCTTTTTTTAGGAAAGCCTCAAATATGTGGAAAACAGCATACAGCCCATCTGCCATTATTTCTAATAATTTACAGCCCATTTGCTAATTATTAAGGTTTTTTGGAGCCCATATTCTTTTTGTTAGCATTACAACCCATAATGTGGCCACGGTTAAAAAATTAACGAAATTTTGCATATTTCGGTGTGGTCCGAACTGTTTTTAATTCCGAAATTTCGACCCACATTCAAACTGAGTTAAAAATAAATGTATATCAATATAAAATCCAACAAATTCTCCATGCATAAAAATTAATGTAATTTAAAATCTCGAAATGAAAAAAAGATATTTGAAACTAATTGCCGGTTTGATGTGTTTTAAAAATGCATAGCCCATTTCCCATTACTGATGGGCCATTTTCTCGGCTAGCCGAATGAAGCTCTCCTCGTCTTGAAAGATTTGCAGCCCAATAGGCATGACAAAGCGACTTAGTTGGCAAATCACAAAAAAACTGGGCTGTGGCCATGGACCCAGCTGTCAGCCTCTCCACGTACAGTACTCTTCCGATGGAAGACGGTCGTTGACCACATTGACCATGCCGCGCCGAGAGCACCAAGGCGGTGGACGACGACGAGGCCTAGGAAGGGGACGACGCGAAGCCGGGGAAGACGCGACAGTGGATGCCCACGTGGAGAGGAGTACGAGGGTTCACTGGTTCGGCTGCGGCGTGAGGCTGTCGTCGCCGCAGAATAACAGGGGGTGTGGGTGAGTAGAGGGATAGCATGGTTCAGCGGTGGGAGTAGTAGGGGGCGGTGAGGCCTCCGCGGCATCACAGCCGGCCACGAGAGGCAGGAGCACGCGGCACGACTGGCACAACTTTGGGCGGCTGGAGCAAGAAGACCAGAGGTTGAAGAAGCACTACGGCCGTTGGATGGGACATCGTACGGTCACTGGAGCTAGAATCGTTCATATTGACGAAGTTGACAAAGCCCTCCATCCTTGTCAACTTGGTAGGCCCACAAGTAAGCCTCCCACCAGGTTGGGTCCCAGCTAGCAGGAGGAGTATTCATTTTTTTGTGCGTAATAAGGAGGCACTTCCGGTGGGTCCGAGCTGACAGCGGGGGGGAACGTTTTTTCGTGAAATACGGTGGTCCGTCCGGTGGGGTCCCAGCAGTCAGGGGCAAACATTTTTTTCACGAAATACGATGGACCATCCGGTGGGTCCCAGCAGTCAGGGGGGAAACGTTTTTTTCCGTGAAATACTGGTGGCCCGTCCGGTGGGTCGCTGCTGTCAGGTGGAGGACTAATTATTTTGCGCGTAATAAGGAGGCACTTCCTTGCGGCTGCCGTGGACCCAGCTATCAGCCTCTCCACGTACAGTACCCTTCCGATGGAAGTCGATCGTTGACCACATTGACCACGCCGCGCTGAGAGCACCACAGTGGTGGATGACGGCGAGGCCTAGGAAGGGGATGACGCGGAGCCGAGGAAGACGCGGCAGTGGATGCCCACGCGGAGAGGAGTACGAGGGTTCACTGGTTTGGCTGCGGTGTGAGGCTGCCGTCGCCGCAGATTAACAGGGGGAGTGGGTGAGTGCAGGGATGGCCTGGCCAGCAGTGGGAGTAGTATGGGGACGGTGAGGCCTCCGCGGCAGCACAGCCGGCCACGGGAGTCAGGAGCATGCGGCACGACCGGCGCTGCTTTGGGTGGCTGGGGCAAGAAGACCAGAGGTTGAAGAAGCACTACGGCCGTTGGATGGACATCATTGACCACGCCGCGCCGAGAGCACCAGGGCGGTGGACGATGGCGAGGCCTACGAAGGGAACGACACGGAGCCGGGGAAGACACGGCAGTGGCTGCCCACGCGGTGGAGAGTACGAGGGTTGACTGGTTCGGCTGTCGTCGCCGGAAAATAACAGGAGGTGTGGGTGAGTAGAGGGATAGACAGGCCAGGGATGCGAGTATGATGGGGCCGTGAGGCCTTCCCGGCAGCACTGCCGGCCACGGGAGGCGGGAGCAGGCGGTTCCGACGACGCTGGTTTGGGCGGCTGGGGAAGGAAGATCAAAGACTGAAGAAGCACCATTGCCGTTAGATTGACATCTAACATTCTGACGCTGGTAGAGTCGATTGTTGACTAAGTTCCTTTTTTGAGAAACCTTGTGGGTGCATGAACTTAGTAGGCCCATAAGTCAGCCTCCAAATCTGTGGCAGACAACATAAAGCCCATTTGCTATTTTTTATAATTTGAAGCCCATTTGCTAATTCTTAAGTAATTTATTACAGCCCATTTTCTGCCCAGGACCACGGTCAAAAAGTCCAACCTTATTTTGCATATTTCGGTGGAGTCCGAACTGTTGTAATCCCGAAATGATAAACATTTTTTAAGAACTTATTGATTTGCCAAAAAAATCGTTTTGTTTTTGTAAGCAAATAAGATGTGGGACAATTTAGTTAGTTTAAGGGAAAACCAGTGGTAAAAAATCAGCGCTGGGTGGGAAAAAACAACAAAAATAAGGATGTAAATACGAAAAGGGAATTTTATGTGTTTTCAATATAATGATACGTGTATATGAACTAGTAAAACTATAGGTAGAGATTAGAAAACGGATGTAGGACATGCGTTTCAAGAGGAAAATAGAACTGGGCTGTGTGTTTGAATCAGTAAAAAAAACTGCCTGCGGATGTTGTAAGACAAAATAGAACTAACGCTGGCGGGCCAGAGGTCAGTAGATACCTGCTGGATCTTTGTGCCCCGTTGTCGTCATGGGCTGGGCCTGTTAAAAACAAAACAACCCTGGGCAATCTACAGCCCAGTTGAAACTTGCTCGACCTGAAAAAACAATATACATGCTCAATAAATGAGAGAATTCTGCAAGTACAGACTGATAACTAGGATGCAGCACGGATATTGTTTTTTTATTGTGATAATAAGTGCATGCACTTGTTTCGAAAAAATTGGAGAACTGGGAATTCAAACGGCGGGTGCTTATGCTACCCATCAAATAAAAATCAGGTGCCTGAAAATTTGTTTCGAAACAAATGATTCAGCTTTATATCCACGTAGACCCTCGGCATGATGGTTGGAAGCAAATGCAAGTTCATACCAAAAGATCGTTAACAACAATACCAACTTGCGGACGACAAGGTAGTACAACTACCAATACCAAACTAACTTATAATCTTTTTACTCCTAGCCCTAGTGTTCGTCTGGTAGAAAATCTTGAAGAGGACCATCTCCTGCTCCTTCTCTTGCTCCAGGTCCCCGAGGTGGTACTGGTGCATCACCCAGTTGGTCCTCTGCTGGTCGAAGTTCTTGTTGGTGTGCAGCACCAGAACCTTTTTTGCTGCCCGTCTGCCGGCCGTTGACCATCACCGGCAAGGTATTGCCGGTCTTGTGCCACATCGCGTGCATGCTGCACTCCAACTGTATCTTGCGACGCGTCCACGCGCCTCTTTTGAACGCCCTGGAATTGCGTTGGAAGAAATGCTTCCTTAGGCCACTCAGTGTGATACCTGCAGTATTGTGGAATACAGGTTTTAGTGTACCTAGTTGGCATTTTCATAACATCTTTGGCATGTTGCAGTCACTTGTTTCACTTTTTATTAACTATCAAATTGTAATTGCTTCACCAGGTCTATGTCTAAAAAGAAAAATAGAGCTATAAACAAAGGAATATGTTTGTGCAAGTAGACGGCCGATCGGTGTCTTACCTGGAAGTTTCTCAGGTTGGGTGTAACATATGCCGTGCTCGCTGTCGATGGTTGGTATGAACAAATCGATGAGAGACTGAAATCTCGCGCTGTCAGCACTCACTTCGGCCTTAAGGTGCTCGATCAGCTCCTAATCCGTGGGATCGAACTTGACGCCCGCCGGCAGCAAGGGCCAATCCTTCTTCGACTTGCATCGGTAACTCCAGTTATATGGTACTCAATGTATGATCAATCGACTGTTTTAAGTGAATGATGAAAGATTTTGATAGATAAGTGTTACTCCAAATCTGAAGTCCAGAATACCCGAACACGCCGCCGGGATTCTTGTGTCACCTCACGCGCAGCGTGTTGTCACGTCAATTCAATGTGTGGACATGATGAATAATTTGACCGACGTATACTAGTACTACTACTTTACTACTTACTAGTCGTATTTAGTGTCACGATTTATACATAGGTTTAACTAACTTGTACGCACTTGAAGCCTAACTGATATATATATGGCTTCTGCACAGCATCTCCATCATCATTATCAGTACATCCTACGCAGGTGAGTTAGGATGCACTTGATCCCAGGAAGGTATCTATCCTTCAAACCAGAGGAGTGCTTCAAACTAACAACAGTACATAATATCCAACAAAAGAGGGTCATGCTACAACAGCAGAATACATGGCTCAGTCTAGATATCAGCACAAATCAAGTTGTGCATATTTGCTGTTGGCATGAACCACATCGCCGCATGTCAGGTTTCCAAAAGCCATCCGTCGCATGGAAGCTTGATGCCTTTCACACACTGAAGATTATCTGGCAACAAGTTGTGTCGACGAATCTCTGGATATGGTGATTCATGAAACCCATGGTATGATGTGTAAACACAGCCCCCCCTCGCGAATGGAAGTTGCATATCACAGTAATCATCGCCGTTGATATGATCGATGATTGGTTGGATGATCGGATAATTGAGCCCGAGGAACAAGGAGTGGTTGCTGAGGCTGTAAACCCGCCTCCAGTTGTATACGCCTGGCCCAATGGAGCTGGGATCTTTCTCGAGCACGAAGCAGCCATAGCGATCAATGTCACGAACGCCCCATGCATTGTACTGCATGTGGTTTGATGTAATGGTTTGGTCAATTTGGTACGTGCGAATGAGCATCAAATGACCGCCGTCAGCTGAACGAGCGATAAACCACCACCCATCGGCTAGTATGATTCCAGATCCTAGAATCATGAAGGCCAGCGCATTTGCGTCTGCTGCAACAATTCAAATTGGAGACCAAAAGGACAAAAATAAACAATCATGTTCAGAGTATGTGTGGAATTAAGATTATTATAACAGTGACACATATCATAGACAGAGAATTGCAATGTCATGGTCATAATCATACCCCAGGTTAAAAAAAATAAGCCAATGGCTTTCATATTCTAGCAATATGTCATGGTTCAAACATCATGTAACAATGAGAGGAAAACAGCTATGACAGCGCCTACTCATATTCTACCATAGCACTTACTTCTACTGTTCTCATATCAACTCTAAGCAATAACATGCGTTGTTATAAAAATCTTGTAAACGAGAGTAACATATAGCAATCATGATGTTATGCTCATAATATGTATTCTAACAATCATTAGATGCCAATTGTTCTCATATCAACTCTAACAATAACATGTGTGGTCATAAAAATCTAGGAAATGAGAGGAGCATATAGCAATGATGTGGTTATAGACATGCTATGCATTCTAAATTTGTAACAAATGAACAGGCAGTCGTATTCATAAGGTAAAGATGAGATGAGATAGAACAATTACACGACGATAGATTCCACCAATATAGGTAGCCAATCTATGCGTCGACCGCGTAAACGATGCCATCGTGCAATATAGCATCAGACAGAAATGTTTCCTCAACAGGATTGATGATGAGTCATAACCATGTATGGCGACCAGATTCCAGATAGACTAATCCCTTGTTGAACAAGGCAATGAGCTTGTAATTCATGTAGTCTTCTGATGGTGTGGGCACTTCGCAGATTACAACTTTATGCAAACAGAGGTCGAGCCAAAAGCTTGACGCATCTCGTGCATAGTAGGCAGGAGTGTCCGGCGGGCCACGAGGCTCGATGGCGGCAGTATCCAACAATGGAAGGGTGATCTCTCGCTAGGTGTAGATATCCACGAGACGCCACGGACTACCGGTGTGGTGGATGAGGACGATCCAGTTGGCCTTCATGCCCGCCCAGTAGTGGCCGCGCATGAAGGACATATGGACGGGTAGTGGTAGCATGTCGAGGGGCACCACGGCAACCTCCGTAGGATCGTCAAGTCGGTGTCTGGGCCACCTGCGTGGATCGGGCATCAGCAAGCAGGGTGTCTTGAAAAGAGCCGGCCGGTTGCAGACGAGTAGACGGTACAAAGACACCAAGCATGCGACCAGACGGACGGTGCTGAGTAGGTCCATACGACTACAGATCTGCTCCAAGAGAACATCGGGGAGGGAATTCCAATCGCGGCTCTGCGTGTCATTCGGTTCTGCCATTGGGGTTTTCGGTGCCTGCGAGCGAGCGGGGAAGTGGATTCGGGCGGGCGGGCGAAGAAGCTTCTCCTCGTGTGGCCGAGCAGTGAGCGGGGGGATATGGTACGCGCGAGCTACCAAGGAAGATGGCGCGGGCGGGCGAGCAGTGAGCGGGGGTAAATGGTGTGTGGCCGACGATGGGGAAGAGAGGAGGAAGAAGAGAGGAGGAAGAAGAGTGGAAGACGGGGAAGAAAGTGCATTCAATCTCAATTCTACTACTCCCTCCGTCTAGGTGTGTAAGTCATCTTACGAAAACAAAATAATCCCAAAACACTTAGGCACCGTACATTAACTCCCTTCTCATTTTTTGTTTTGTGGCATATCAACCAATAAGATATGTGGGTTGTGCATGCTTTCAATGACTTGAGACTACCAAACATAACCGACTGATTTAGTAACACCAACACGTGGGTTCAGCTTATTAATTACGTGTCCCATCTGCTGCAGTGTGTATTGTCACTTCACTGCGTAGACTGGTTGAATAGTTCTCTCTGACCGAGATGGGGAATAAATGGATCGCGAGGACTTCCTTTCTACAGTATCCCTATGCCTATACGCTCACTTTACTCATTTTGCTCTTTACCTAGTCACTTGTTGAAATCTATAGCCAAATGGACATGTCAATGGGAGGGAGTAAGCCCCATGCATGCAACATGCAACACTCACAAGTACACATGGACACACGCAACACTCACGAACCCATGCGACACACAACACACGACGCAACACACACGCTCATGCTCAAGTGCTCAACCTACTCCCTACGTTCGTGAAAGACTGTACATTTAAAGATTTACACATTTACCAGGGCATAATTAACGCCCAAAAGTAGCAGACTTATGTGTGCATGTGACCATTGAGATAAGAAGATTAAATGAAGGTCGTTGCATGCTGTAATTAAGGATAGACATGTAGCCTATACCTACAGCACAAGTTGGTGCATTAGTCAATCAATATCGATTTAGATTAAAGGCTAAACACATCGGAAGTGTAGATGTACATCATGTAGTACACTCTTTGTTGGAAGACCGAGGGAGGACACGTGCATGCACTCACATACACAGCCAGGGCGGTTCGCGCGCAAGGGTTGGACTCGTGTCGCGCCTGCGTAAAGTTTTGTTTAACTGATTTCTTTGCTCTGCCAACTGATAGGTGGGACCCAGAAACCAGGTGACAATTTAACCAGTCAACAAAGTGCCATGTCGACTATGTGGCTGGTCAGTAGGGTGCAATACGGTGCTCTACGATGAGCTAGTGATCGCATAATCGCCGCAAAACTATATATTGTATAGTGACCGTAAAGAGCGTACTGTTACATACGTTGATCGCCAGTGTATTTTTCTTGTTTCAAATTAAGCCATATTAATCGAAAAGGGCGCAGTATGGACTACTACTACTAGTACTAGTACTGCTTTGATGTGTCCCATCAACTCGCCGAACGAGGAGAAGCTTGCTTACTACGCCTCTCCCTCGCCCACACGCACGGTGGTTCGCAGGATGAGGAGAGGGTTTTGACTACAGTGCCCTCTCCCTCTCCCTCGCCCTCGCCCTCGCGGTGGACATGCAGATTTTCAATCGGTGTCAGATTGCCAGAAGCATATTGTACTGTAGTATCATCATTGTTGGACCTTCAAAAGAGGCGAAGAGCCAAGTGCAAGGTTCACGCGAGTACGAACTGTTGAACCTCCCGAAGAGGCAAAGAGCCAAGCGCAAGGTTTTATAGGAGTTGTCATCCTAGTAGGAGTGTACTAGTACAACTATAGCGAACGATGCTACTGTATGATGCCGCCACGTCACGTATATCCAAAGCTGTGCCACCTTTTTTCCCTCAAAGAGCGTGTTGGAGCCCGTGCAACAACCACACAAGTTGCACGTACACATAACACATTTACTAGTAACAAATTCTAAAGGACAAATGCCAGTATGCCACACAAGTTCATCTCCAACTCATGTGATAAATTTGTGCATGACTAGTCTACATATATTCACAGCGCTACCGTTCACAATTACCATACTCCACTTACACATTATAGATGGGCTACATGTCCTCCTCCAGGTTCCAGTCCCAGGTGTTCTTCATGGATGGCACGATCCATAGCGGTGGGCGACGGGAATCATTGTCGCAGCTTTCTAGTCCGGTTCCACATGATGGAGACTCATCCAAGCTGAGGCGGCATAAATCAGGGATAGTGTGTCCCAGCATGTCATTCATCCAGCGGTGCGCACTGAAGACACAACCATGATTCATGAACGGCAGGCCTTCCGTGTCGTGTACGGAAGGTGGCATCCGCTGCACAATGGGGTAGCTGTCCCCGATGAAAAGCGAGTACTCTCCAAGAGTGTTCCTCGGCACCCACGTAGCATCACGGGGGTCGAACTCGGCGCCGTTCATCTGGTACACGCGGCATCCCAGATCTGGACACATGGTGACGTACATAGTCAAGGTCCATGCATAATAATGTTGTGCTCAAATGTGGCGGTCAGTAGTACTGTGCAGCAAATAGTACTACTCCGGTATAGAGGAAGTAAAATAACCGGCTTATTATATATAGCCACTCTTGGCTACATGGATGAGATAGTAAGACATGGAAAAACAAAAATGGTGGCAGCTAGTGGGTTCAAGTCTTCAACGGCCTAGCTAGCTATACGCGTCCTCCTACTCCTACTAGTACTACAAAGTATACTACTAGTACAACAATGAAAGAGAAGGCGAGAGGGTTAAAAAATGGAATACCTGGGTAGATGGTGATGGTCCGATCGTGGTAGATTATGTGACCATGTTGCACATCAGTGGTACCATGGGTAACGACTGCTAAGATAGTTGATCCCAATATGCCAAAGTCAGCTACAAGGTTCCAGGTTAGACCGAATCGTGGATGCAAATGCACATCCAGGATCGGCGATCTTATTTTGATCGGGGAATGACTGGTCCCTGCAAAATAATGGAGTACCGTTAGGGATGCAAATGATGGTTTGTGCATTCCGTTTGTAATATCCCATACCGTAGGCTGTCAACCAGATGAAACAAGTCCCCTGGCTTGTCACCGCAAAGATGCGGCCTAGATGGTGCACGGCGTCTTTGAACGTGTAGGGGTACAAATCTGCCGCCGCCAACATGCGCCAGCGTATGCCGTTACTGCCTCCTGCATTGATGGCAATCCTTATGTCAAACACCGCGATGAGATAGTAATCGTCGTAGCCGCGTCACTTTGTCGGCGGGTCCGCAATTGCTATCTTCTTCAATCTCATGTAGGCATCATCATACGTATTCTTGCCCAGCCAGTCCGGAAGGCCGATCCCAATGGTGGAGAAGGGGTCTACCGGAACGGCCGCACTGCTGTGGATGTTGTGCAAAATGATGGTGGTATCCGGCCGGAGGTATGCAAGCCAATCTTCGTTGGCACCGACCCAGGCCTATATATAAGACGATGGCAGAGGAGAAATTACGGGATGGAAATGGAATAACTATGTACTGCATGATCAAACTCCATTACTGACCTGCTCATCGGACAAAATCCGACTACCTCTCAACGTCGGCAACTCTAGCGGAGTCAATGTGGAACCATGGCCAGGGAGCGCTGGACTGTTCGAACGATTGTCCCATAGAAGAACCTTCTCCTCGAGGATGCATGGAAGACCAACAAGCATGGCATGTTTAAGCAACGTCTTGAAAAAGTTAGTGCAGGAAGCACCGAGTCTTGTGGCGGTGAGGACGTTGGAGCGGCGTGCGATTTCTCCCACAGGATCGTCGTCCAAGGTCTGCCAGCCCCGACGAGGAGGAGAACCGCCTGGCGAATCCATGGGAGCAGCGACGAACTGCCTTCCCTTCGGGGGGAGGGGAACTGGCAAGGAGGAGATAAGAGCATAGTAACCGCAGGGTCTCATCCCTTCCCACTGTAGATCGTTCCTCAGCGAAGGGGTGAGGCTATTATTTACTACTAGTACTCCCTCTGATTCTTTTTACTCTGCATATAAGAGCAGACCCGGATACCAAGACAGGGGCTTGCTGCATGCTTTCTGGACGGAAATACCCCTGGCGCATGGATGGGAGGAGTTAGCAGCTATAAATGCCCCATGCAGCCCATTGGCTGTCCGCCCGTGTTCTCCTCTCTCTGCATGCTGCATGGATGTCTCCCTCTCTCTCACATGACTGCATGCGGTGGCGCTGGCCTATGAGAAGCTCGTGTGGAGATAGCAATCTTCTCTCCAGAAGTGATTTTTTTGAAAGAAAGGGATTATGGAACGTTATGGGATTGCATTATACTGTAAATAATAGCACTAGTAAGAAATTTTTGGCACCAGGTAGTAGTTTTTGGCGTGGATTAAGAAATTTTGGGTATGTTTTTGCCATTTTTTCTACACGCCAACTAGTGTCAAAAAACGTCTTACATTATGTGATGGAGGAGTACGTACTTGTACTGTAGCAGTACTAGTACTACTTTTCTCAACTAGTAGTGCGATGTATTGTACTTCTAGTCTAGTCTAGTATAGTGCGTTTTTTTTCATTCTTCAAGAACTTCATATCTTGCCGAGATCTTCATCCCTAAAGATACTTGACAATAGTATTATTGGAGTGAATACACAACTCACAAAAAATACAAGAAGTCGACTAGGCGGACTGGTCCGAGTGAAGAGAAAAAAAAGCCATACGGAACTCAAAATATTTTCCGGAGGTATTCATTTTCCTGAAGAGGCGGATAAGATATTAGGTGGCTGTTTGATACCGCCAGAAAGACAAAAAAAAGATTCTAAGGAATCAAAAAAAAGGAAAAATTGGGTCTATGTTCAACGGAAAAAAATTCCACCAGTTTTGAACTCTTGAATCTCAGGGCCAAGGAGCTACAGTTGGAAGTGGAGGGTACTACTGTTCTCTAGAACCATCACTGTACTATCAATGCAGGGGAAGTACACCTGCGTAGTGTCCTAGTGGGTACTCTCGGTGCTCTATTCAGCCGCTCCTCTCACGTAGCTGGCCTACTCAGCCGCTCCTCTCAAGCACACACTAGCAGCCTGTTTATCAGCGACGGTTACTGCGGGGGCAGAACATTTGAGTTATTTGATACAACGAGACTAGGCTTTTCGCTTCCATTTGTGGAGGTGTAATGGATCTCGTCGAACTTTGTTAGTAGTTCCTTCTTTATGAATGAGATGAAGCAAAGTTTTTGCCTCCGTTTCAAAAAAAACACGGCAAGAGGAATTTCTTTTATAGTAGAGCCAATAATGGAGTGAAGTCCATGCATGCAACGCCACAAGCTACAGAGTAGTAGTAGTGAACTTTACGTACAGAGCCATATTGCACAGTTCCCAATGCCCCGCCAGGCTTTTCCGGCTCCTCGGGCTTAATTGGGAGGCGCTAGTCCAAATATGCTACTAGCTGGAAGCTGCAAGCGAGGTGCGGCTAGGGCGAGCACGTGAGCCACGGGATGCTGGGAAGGAAAACCCGTTCACGTGGCTAGGCTGTCCAGTGCACCCAGATTGTGGGGCCGCACGTCCGTTTGACTTCAAAACTCAAACTACCCGTGTAAAATATTGGCTCGCAGCGAAGTGTAGTAGTACTATTTTTTTAAAGGCCGCCATGCGTTCAGCCGGGATCGAACCCACAAAACGAGGTATACACTCCCGCGACCACTAGTAGTACTCGTCGGAGTACAACGCAACCTAGAATCGCCTTTTGTCGCTACTAGTACGTACATTGTTCCTTACAAGAAACCCCTAAGAGCATGGTTAATAGTATAGCCAGCTGCTGGCTATAAGCCAGTGCCATGTCATCTACAACCCATCTTATAGCCAACATGTAGTAGTAGTTTATTTCTTATAGCCCGCTGACTCAGCTCTATTTTACTTGCTCTAATAATGCAAGAACCCACTAAAATGCCAAGAAACTACTACCACTTGCATACGTGGCAGACTTAAGATAAGACTACCTTATCAACCATTGTACATGCTCTTACCAACAAAAATCCTCGAGTGACCTCCTACCTCCGGCCCGTCCACCTAGTCATCCTCGGCCATGGGACGCAGCTACCGCCGCCAGCAGAAGGCGAGGTCAAAACCGCCGGCGGTGCGGAGCCCATGTTGCGGCAACCCGGATGCCAGCTCCGTCCGGTGCTCGCGGCCGCTAGCTAGCCAAGATAGCTCCGTCCAGCTGCTTCTCTGCAAGGTTTGCTAGCTAGATTGGCAAGGCAGCGCGGCGGCTTGCTCACGCGCGCGGCGCTAAGGCCAGCCATCTGGCTCAAGCGAAGGCCAGCGCGGCGGCTTGCTCGCTCGTGAGTCATGCTTAGGCCAGCCTACCAACCTATGTGGAGGCCAGCGCGGCGTCCGGCCCGTCCGGCGGAGCGGCGGCCAACTCGCTCATCACCGGCGCCACCGACGAACACGCATCAGTACTATTTGAAGTAATGTTCAGGAAAAATAATGATTTGAGGGGGAATAACAGGATAGATGTTCAGATGTGGGTCCCTCGTGTCAACAGTCAAACAAAATGTGTTGGTTTAAGCCGCCTCATCAGCACGGACATGTGGGCCAACCCTGTCATAAATGGGTTTAAACGAACCTAATCGGTGGGAGTACTAGGTAGTTTTTGGTGTGGATTAAGAAATTTTGGGTATGTTTTTGCTATTTTTTGTACAATAGATTCCTCCTAGGGCTGGTTGAAAGTGGTAGTTTTTTGTTAAATACTCTACATATTGTAAGTAGGAGTGAAAGTTAAGCTTTGGAAGCCAATAAGCAAGGCTAGTTACATAGTGCATATGTGTACATGATTGAAAGTAAATATCAACCATGAGTGACTAATATCTTGATGGAAAACTCGAAACTATGGAATACTAGGAAAAGAAATGCATGGTTGGAAATACTAGCAATGTTCATGTCTGTTGCAACGAATCATAATTAGAATAATACTTATTCACAAACTTGGTACAAAACACTCTAATTTTGATAAACATATGTCACGAGAGATATATTATGTTTCAAGTAGAATATATTCCTTGGGCTGTTTTGGTGAGGTCAGGGAGGGATGTGGTTGGCTTTAAGATACTAATTATGAGTTTTTCTGCAAATTGGTAGACAGGTGGGATGTTGGTGAGAAAAGGCAACAACTTACCTCACAATCGTTAGATGTAGATCTAATGGTCAGAAACGACGGATGGCAGACACACCAGCATCACCAACTTAGTCTTGTGTAGGAGTACTAGCAAGATCCGTGCATTGCACGAAACATCAAGATGCATTTTTTTATAAAACACTTGTTGTGATTGACCCTTGCGGGAGTAATCCCATGTGTAAAAACTAATGATATCTCGAGAAATATGAGATAGGGTGAAGAGGAGTGGGGTGTGGTGGTGGTTGGTGGTCGAACTGAGCGGAGGCATGGGGATTGACGACGCCGGCAGCGGCCACCAGGCCAGTTTGTTCGAGAGGCTTCCTTTCTTAATTGCTCAACAATGAGGTTTGTTGGAGATAAGGATGAACGAGGGAAGGCCTTGTCTGTAAATGTGGAGAGGGGTGCGGATGGTCTATATTGCAAGATGGCACACGTACCATCATCACCAACTCGGTTTTTTATAAAAGAAGAAATATAAGTATGGAGATACAAACGTATTATCGATACTTGCTTCCGTAAACTAGCATCTACATTCTATTCAACGCCTCGGCATGTGGGCCCTTAGCACAATGACTTCTCGACTGTGTAAAACGAAGATTTTCCCGTCGCCGACAAGGAGGGGGTGACGGCGGTGCGCTTTTTGGCTTGCTCTAGTCCTAGTAGTCATACTAGGTGGTCTAAGCACGTGTAGATCTATTCTTTTTCACGTCTTGTGTTCGCCGTACTGCCACGACTGTTCATGAATAGACGGTAAGTTATTCACGGGGAAACCCTTGTTGATCGTGTTTGCGAGAGAGAGAGAGAGAGAGAGAGCATGTGTGATATGTTAGAGGCTGAGGCAATGATAACAGATTCTTTGTGTGTATGTGTGTGGAGGATAGAGAGAGACATGTACATGGGGCTTTGTGTTGTGTAACATGGAGACACATATACATAATTAGAGAGTGAGTGTGTGAGATACACATGCAGACATGAGGAGATATGAGGATCCAGGTAAATGGGTGTTTGTGCGTGTCTGTGTGTGTTTGTGCACGCGTTTGTGTGTGAGAGGGAGAGAGTGTATGTGGAGTAGAGAGACCACTGATGATGTAAACCTAGTATAAGGGAAGGGGGAATGGTGTGACATGTGTAGTAGCGAGATAGCACGGGTGCGGGCGGGGGGAGCAGACTATTTGGAAGAGACATCGAGTGTGTGTGGGGGAGAGGGGTGTGAGAGCGAGAGAAAGAGAGAGCTAGCGCCGGAGAGAGAGGAAGAGAGGGGGCGAGAGGGGTCGTTTGTGTCCATAAATGGCGTATAGATAGGGAGACAATGTTGATGTTGTCCGAAATTGGCCTATGAACGGAGACGCAAGGGAAGCGAGTCATCATGTGTGTGTGATAGGGACTTGATGAGAGAATAGATGGTGTAGAGAACAATGTGCAAAATCGAGAACGATTATACATTAGGGAGCTATGCAAAGAGTCACGACATATATGTATACAGGGAAGCAGCTGGGGCGGGTCCGCATGTGGGAGAGATAGAAAGAGGAGAGTGGTGCACAAGGAGACAAAGTGTGCTTGTTTGCAGTGGGGGTGGTGTGTGAGGTGAGTGCGCGAGAACCACATAACTAGGGAGATAGATGTTTGGGGGCGACGTTTTGTGTGTATGGGAAATATACACTCTACATAGTGCGTGTGCTTGGGTAAGAGAGATAGCAGGAGACCTAGAGAGTGAGGGAAGAGATGTGTGCATGCCCGAGAGACAAAGTGATAGAGACCTATGTTTGGGTCCGGACTTTACAAGAGAGAGGGGTGTTAATGTGCTCGTGTGTTGGTGTTTGGGGGAGGGAACGACTTCTCTGTGTGTGTGTGTGTGTGTGGTGGGGGGGGTTGACTTCAGATAAAGAGTGAGGTGTCTATATTTGAGGGACTTTAGCATAATTGAGATATTGTGCACTCATGGTTGATCAATTTTTTCACAGTTTGTACTATGAGATAACGATACTTTTGAACATGCGTGATATACCTTGATGTACCAGAATTAC
The DNA here is from genome assembly GCF_003073215.2 of Triticum urartu. NCBI lineage: Eukaryota > Viridiplantae > Streptophyta > Magnoliopsida > Poales > Poaceae > Triticum > Triticum urartu. Next base: position 187,478,412 of record NC_053026.1, on the reverse strand, counting down.
AAACCTAAGATTGGAATTTTGGAATTCGACTCCATCATTAGCTTTTGTAATTCATTTAAACAGAGGTACATTTTTTAAGCCGGGATTTCGTGATTTCAAATTCATATATCAAACCTAGAGATGTACACATACGGGCATGTTCAAACTTTATAATCATCCACTTTATTCATACACATACATATTTTTGCTTTTGTCATCATATTTAGGATAAACACATTTGGAATTTCATTTGAATTGGACCATATGATGGTATTTGCTTGTAGTAGCTCAATGATCCATATTTGAATTTTATGGACAATCTAAGCTTCTAGTTGGAGACATTGATTTTCAGAACTTGCACATTTTTTTGCGTGCAAAACAAAAAAATTATCGGCATGATATCATAGTCGGCCGTACGAGAGCAGAGTACTTATAATTTTAGGTGCCAAAAGCTTCAAACTTCCCGCTCACATCGAAATATCACGCGCCCGAAAATTTAGCCCTGTGATATTCCTGTTTTACCCCTGCCACTTGAACGGAAAAGGGCTGCTTTGGTAACTCCATTGTTTTCCCCTCTTTGCCCCCAACATTCTTCCCCAGAGCCCCTCCCCTTCCCCTCCCCGCCCCCCCCCACCATGGCAAGCCGCCGAATCTAGTCCTCCACCGCAGCGGTGGACCTCACACCCCGCCGGATCTACCTTCCGCACCTTGGAACCCCCAACTGCCAACTCACCACTTCACCGGATCCGCTTCAGCGACTGGCTTGTCCACCGCTCCAGATCTCCTTGACCGCCATCATGGTCCACCGCACCGGATCTGCTTAACCGGTGCCCTCGTCCACCACAGCATAGGCCCTTCACTGACTCCCTCGTCCGCCCCTTCGCTGGCCCTTCATACAAGCCCTTGTCCGCCGCAACAGATCCGCCTCACCGAAAGCATTGTACAATGCGCCCGCCGAAGCCTTCGTCCACTACACCGGACCCGCTCCACGGACGCCATATTCAACTCCACCGGCCCTGCTTTACCGACGCTGCAGCCTCATCAGGTTATTTTGATTTGTACTCCTTCAGTTTTTCTCTTTATCGTGCAACTGTTCACTTACCACAGATGAGCTTTCTTGTATGTCAACAAGCGCCGCAACCGTAGCACCGGAGCCGCTTCAGCGACGGCCACAGCTGGCCCAAACTCAACTGCAACACGAGCACCATCGACGATCCTTAGCTATCAAGTATGACAACGATACCCATACGCCACCGAGAATCAGGTACTATTATCCAACGGCCGGCGCCTACGTTCACTTTCCTAGCATAAGCACCGCACCTTTGAATTTCTTCAGGGCATCATTCAGTTTTTCATGAGACGTGTTATTCTGCTTGCCCTGTAGGGCCATACTTCTGGCAGTGAACATGTTACATGTGCTAAAATACATACCAGTGCACATATATTTAATATGCTTTAGTTTTATTCTGATGCCACCTATTGGTTCCATCAGACTGCTTAATGTTCTATATGTTTAATTACACATCAGCAAACTAGCATGTGGTTCCGCTGCTTTTTGTTCATTTTACCCTACATTTTCTGATGCTAGCTATTACATCACTGCTCCGAGCCTCTGTTCATTACTTGTTTGTGTGTTCTTGATCTTCCCAAGTTGCATGACTAATTTGATGCTTCTATTAATTATGGAGCTGCCAACCCCATCAAGAAAAATATTCGTTCTTTTGGGGCTGGCACCTCGAACAAACATAGAAATAGAGGGAAGCAGATATACTCCCTCCGATTCTATTTACTCTGCCTATAACTCTTGACCCGCATACCAAGGAGGGCACTGGTTTAATTTTTCTGGACTAATTTGCCAATTAATTAGGGCAGAGGCGGATGGGGCGGGGCACAAAAGGAAACCAGCGCTAGGAATCGGCAACGCACAGACTAATATGAGAAAACTGAGAAAAAGTTATACGCAAAGTAAAAAGAATCGGAGGGAGTATTGTCATGTATGCACACACCCTTCTTTCATTAGTTTAGATGAACCACTGATGATCAATTCGGACTAGTGCATGCGATTAAAATTAATTTTACCTAAATAGATGGTGCAGAATAAACTACAACAACTAGATTTGCAACCACAGGATGATGACGATATCTTCAAAGAACATTGCAACAACATCTAGGCTTCACAGCAACATATGGTAAGCCAGTGTGTTTTAGTACATGTGAAATATAATGCGAGTGGGCTGCTTTCTTGGCTTGTGCCCTCAACGTGTAATCCTACCGAATTACAAATAGTTCAGTTGTCTACTTTGCTGTATTGCTTGATTCGAATGCTTATTTGTTGTTACGCTATACCTGAGTTGGCCAATATGTCAGCAATGCCTGCTGTACTATCGTAAAGAAATGCATGCCTATTCCATTTGGGTCCTTAACTTTTCCTCTCAACTTCATCACAAGATTGTCTTCGTAGTTTATATGAGGCCACACTGTTAAGTGCTTTCTCAGATTATTTCAACTGCTTAGATGCCTTGGCAACTTAAATATAGCGGTTGTACACTCCCTTTCAACTAGGGATGTCAACTAGGTCCGGTTTAATCCCGATTAAAGTCCACTAGTGGTATGATAGTTCAAAAGAGTTTTTATTTTTTGAGGAAAATGAACTAGGGAGTTAGCAAAAACTAACTAGATGGGACTGGCGGATTTCGTTTATTTGCCACTTACATCCCTAGTTTCATCTTACCATTTTAATTTCTTTTCGGCTGATGCTGCTTTGAACCATTTAAATATAGTTTGCCATGCTCGGCAATAATTCGTCCGTCGTTTACCATGTAAGCTTACTGCCTGGATCATACGATAACTATCTCTTACTGATGTCTAGCGGAAACCTTTCAGGATGCCGTTCACACTAGGACACAATGTACAACCCCAGAATCTATTTGTGGAAGCAGTGCGCCATCCATGTTACCATATGGTAGCAGTTCAGAGGCAACACCGCCGGAGAGCAGTCTGAGCACAGATATTATAATGCTTGAGGCTCTACTAGAGGCAGAAAGATGGTGTGGCTGCCATGAATGAGGTAATATTTATCTTGAGGCTGGAAATTACCGAATTAGCGGCACGCATTATGCAAGCAACCCATGAATTGGAGGAAGTAAGAATGTTGCATTTGGAGACGGAGGAGGTCCTGCTGTTTCTGCTATCTGAAGCCCAAGATAATCCCGGTTCTTCTTTAGATACCAGTTCAAATTTTCATTAGATTATTGTACTTGCATGTTGTGTCATGTCTCTGAATGGATTATGTTGCAAGACCCCCTATGTTGTCCATGTGTTGTAATGATCCGAATTTTTTAGGCGAGGTAATCCTCAGAACTTGTATGATTGACATAAGGTGAAATGTTTGTCGTGTGAGCATATTGTATTGGATGAAATAACTATTTGACTCAGAGTGTATCCAACCTACTGAATTCGAAGATCACGACATTTCTAAATCATAATCATATATAAAGGTGGAATAAATCTTTGTTGTGGTTTTGAAGAAATAAATAACAAAATGTATAATTATCTGTGGATATTCGTAATCGAATACAAATTGGATTTGAATTTAGTTTGCCAGGTGCCAGGGCAAACGTGAATGCTAATTCTCCCAAGTTTTGAACGAAGCGGCTAAACACCCACTATAATTTGTGGGCTGCTCGAAGCAAGTGTTTGCGAGATGGAAATTACTGTCTACCCCTGACACTTGACATCCTTATCGACAGGATTTACACGGCTGTCGATAGGTAGACTAGTAACTTCAATCAGACGTGACACGACGGCCTCTGAGCCCATTCGGACACGGTGGGCGCCAAACGTGGGCGGCAAAACACATTTGATTCAAGCTCGTCCGAAAGATATGTGTCTCTTCCTCCATTTCCCCATTCATACAGGGTGGGCGGCAAAACAAACTCTCCTCGTCTGAAATCGATGTAGGCTTATATTTTAAATAAGGGCAGATATGTAACTTCCATCAGACGTGACACAACCGCCCTACCTATCAGCCCCGTTCATACACCATGGGCGCCAACCGTGGGCGGAAAAACACCCTCTCCTCGCCCGAAATAGTTACCGGCAAATATTTGGGAGATGCGAGATTACCATCCTATCTCCAACCGACGCGATGTCTGAAATTTTAAACGGGGGATAAGTTCGTAACTTTCCCCCATTTCAGAGAAGCGCGTCCCAAAGTTTGAGATCCCCCCTCCCCTCCATTTCCCCATTCATACACCATCGGCGGCACGACAACCTCCGCACTGCGGCCAGCCTCCTCCGTCCGCCACCCCAGCCTCCACCTTGCCGGAGCCGCTACCCCTACCCCGTCGCCCACTGCAAGAGATGGACGTCTCTCATCCACGACGCTGGACCAGCATCCTTTCATCGCCTCCTCTCGCTTCATCGGCGCCGTCGTCCACCTTGCCGTTGTAGCTCCTACGACCGCCTCGTCCACGGCAACAGGATATATCCCCCGACCCGGCCGTCTGTCGTCTAAAGTCTTCTTCCCCGCAGCCGACAGCCATCGCGCCCTCAGCACCCTCAACGTATCAGTATAGGCCTACACGGTGTCTCAAGAGAGGTGGTACTCTTCCATATGTGCTTAAGTTATTGATCTCACCCGGAAAATAGATCGTAATTTGCTTACTATACTTTTCTTGTCCGTACCAAATCGTAGTGGCTAGTTGAAAGCAAACATTGGTTGCGAAGTAGCTTTGTCCGGTTTGCACCTTCAGATCCGCCATGGCACGGACACTATACTCGTAAAGCTTATGGTTTCTTCCTTTTATATCACTACCATCATCGTATGTGCTTCGTGCCGTGCTAGCTTTGCTCCTCAAGACCTCAACCCAAAGCTTACATGTTGAAATACGAATCTGATATGATGCTCATATCACTAAAACAGAGAACGTTTAATTGGTCACCTAGTGTTCCTATATTCGTTTCGAAAAGCATGTGCGCCACCCACTGGTCCAGCTAGTTCCACTTTCCTAATTTTTCTCTTGATGCTTAGGGTTTTCCCCTTTTATCTACTCTACTATGATCTGCGTAGGTGCTTTCTGTCGTACTAGCATTACTCCACCCTTCAAGCTAAACAACACAACACTCAGAATTCAAAAGCTTAGTTGTTCAAATATGATTGTGATATGATACTAATATTAGTTAACCGACACATTTAATTGGTTAGCTAGAGGTCCCACTTGAGTTTCCAAATGCATGTCGCGACATATAGAGAGACAGCATAATTGCATTTATTTGTCACTTGTTGACCGTACTTTCTTGTCCATACCGAATCTTAGTTGTTATTTCAAAGAAAACATCGGTTGCTAACTACCCTTTGCGCAGTTTGCAGCTTCAGATCTGCCATCCCACTGCCACGGTCAACATTGTACTCATCATGCTTATGTTTTCCCCATTTTATGATGACCACAATCAGCCTACGTGGTTCGTGTCGTAATAGCACTGCTCCACCCATCGAGCTAAACAAGCTTAGTTGTACAAATTCATATCTGATATTATTGCTGATATTAGTAAAACTGAGAGATGTTTAATTGGTTAGCTAAATGTTCCTACTTTAGTTTCTAAATGCATGTGAGCCACATATGGAGAGACCGGAAAGAATAGTATTTCTCTGTGCGCTCTGGTTCATCATGGGTGGCCAACCGACATTGTATTAAAATACTTGTAATATCTTCAATCTGCTTTCTCTTCTGCTCTTCTATAAGATGATACTCTTCTCTTGCGGTCGACTGGTCAGGTCGAGTTGTTCTCCCTTAGTATATTTTGAATCTGTCAGGTCAGGTCGACTTGTTCTTCTTTACTATATGTTGAAGCTATCATCTGCGAAGTGTCATCACTTCTGGATCTCTCATATTTTGAGTAGTGGGCCACATTATGTTAATGCACACAACAAATTACAGCATGCATGGCATCTTTTAAAAGAATTGCAGAGATAGCACAAAGGGGTTTACAGGGAGGCAGTATTGGATTAGAATCACTTCTGCATTACAAAGAAAATCTCACTTGTTTTTATGTTTTCATCATGTCAGATATTGAACATTATCAAAATGAATATGAGAATGGGCACACGAGAGGAATATTGCGGAATGATCCACTGCCTAACAAACTTGGCATGGTGGAGGATGGCCTATCTTATTCACCCATCAAGGTGCTTGCTCTAACTTTGCAAAGTTGTATTGGTCGCACATATTTTGCTTCTGACCTCTTTCATTACTTCTACTTTGTTATACCATCTGCTTAGTTTAAGCATCATATATGAGTATATGCCATACCTATCCATTTTCTGTACCTATTCCATGTGTCGTCACACTATGTTTTTCCAGTCAAATGTTGTTCTTTCGTAATAGGTGTCCAAAAGGAAGAGGGTGAGTGCAGGTCGTCAAGGAGTACAAACTAGGTATTTGGAAAAGGTAGTGATACCTGTTAAATCAGATAGATTAGCAGCCACAGAAAACACGGGCCCAACTGTACCACACTTTACCCCTACTCCAGTGGCCAAACCCCTATTAGAACTGCTGGGAGCCCAGCGTCAGGTACTGTCTATGATATCAATTCAAAATTTGAACTCCTAAATTTCTACTTGTGCCTTACCTTCTCTCTTGTATGAAAACTAATTTCAGATGAATCTCCTTGCTCAAAGGGTCATACGATCTCAAAACAATAATGGGCTCTGCATTGCTCTTGTCAGTACCTCTCTCCCTTTTGCCTTGTAACGATGTACTTAATTAATTGCTATTTGATTATGTATCATCAATCTACACCTGAGCTTCATTATCCTCTGTTTCTTCCACTATTATTTGATCTATATTTACTCTTTGCAAAATGTAGAATAATGGCAATGCTTATAAAGAATTTTCTTTGGGGAATTTATTGAATTATCCTTCCATCAACATGGAGAAGGGCTTTGTCCAGCCCATGTTAACATGTAATGTAAGTTCATCCTTCTCAAGCCTTCAATCTTTGTTCTAGTATAGATTTGGATAGGCATCATTTCCTACACTGTTGTTTGCTTTGCTGTTTACATCTGATTGGATGTTTGCAACAACTACCAGTTTCAAATTGTAGTTGTAAAAACATGTTCCTTATGCAGAACAGATCCATTTATTTGCTTATATAATTGTGAAACCTGTTACGTGTCTCCTTGTTTCTCTTTCAGACTCGTATCTCTTACGCCAGGCAGAACTTTAGGGAAGATAGTGAGCCAAACCATCTTGAGGACAGCGAGATGACCCCAAGGTCCTGTCTTGATGAAGACAGTGAGTTGAAGCTACTCACCAGCAGGTGTGAGACAACCTCTATGCAGTCGCTGCCTGAATCAGTTCGACTTCTTCAGTCTCGACTTAAAGCGGAAAGACTTGCTTCAGCTCAGCTCCGACTTGAAGTTAAAGATGCAATGAAGATGTCAGAGGACTGCCGTGCACACCATCATGCCTTAAATCTAGTGTTGATGCATCTATCGTTGACACAACTGAGGTCTACTCAGCTTCTTCAGCTGTTTGGGGGGGGCCGACCTGGCTAGGCCTAGTGCCTTCTGAAGTGCTCTCAGTTTTGTATATTCTTTTGTCGGTGCGTTTATTTGCACTGGTGGCGAACTTTGATGCCCAGTGGATGTAATATGTGTGATAGCCGTGATAGCCTAGCGTAAGTTGCTTGCTTATTTATTTCCTTGCTGTCTTGTTTATTTGTTTGCTTCTAGTCATTGCAGTTCTTTTCCCGGGGTTTGCTAGTGGCTGCATTAACCTATTTTTTAAAACTAGGCCACAATAACAATGGGCTAATATTTACTGTAGTGACATTGGGCCTCCTATGGGCCATAGAAACAGTGGGCCTTCTACGGGCCGTAGAAACAGTGGGCCTTCTACAGGCCGTAGAAACAATGGGCCTTCTACGGGCCGTATCATCCATGGGCCTTATACGGGCAGTATGATCGATGGCCAAACATGGGCCAATAACAGGCCGCATTATGGTCGTAAACGGGCTAGAGTTGGAATCATCGTTCATGGGCCGACCATAACGGGCCATCGTTAATAGGCCATATTTGACGACGCTATGAAAACGGCCCAACGTATTAACGGACCACAAATGGGCCGACTATAACCACGGGCTGAATTTGGCCCACAAGCAGAAAATGACAGTAACGGGCCGTAAGTAAACGAATGCTGGAAATGAGCCCAAGAATAAATGGGCTCTGAGAAGGCCGAAAGATAACATGGGCTGGAAACGGCCCAACGGAATAACGAGTCGTTAATGGGTATAAAGTGATACACTGTTCATTACGGGTCGGTTTCACCATGGGCCGTTAATGGGTGTAAAGTGATACACTGTTCATTACGGGCCAGTTTCACCACGGGCCGTTAGTAGGCCAAGAGTTACATCGGGCCTCATATGGGCCGAAAGACGTCATGGGCCATACATGGGCCAGAAGTGAAAACGGGCTGGAATCATATTGGATGGCCCAGATGACGCTACTGGGCCTAATTCGGATAGGACGTAACGGGCCTTGGGTTAGCGGGTTGTAAATGGCCTATATTCAAACAGACCGTTAACAGGCTTTCCATGGGCCGGACTGCCAGCTTTTGACCAAGTCAAACGGGCTGGCCTTTTCACAGGAATGGGCCTCTATTGGGCCGTGCCACGTGTCGACGTATCATAGGCGCCTTCCGTCCAATGAGTGGTTGACATCTGTCCCAACGATGAGCCGACACATGTTTCCTCCAGCCAATGATGATTTTACACGTGGAAAATCCCCATTGGTCGGGGCTGTTAATGGGTTATCGGATCCAAAACCCGACCTGATAGCTTAACGGCGTTCCGTTACAGTGGATGCCACGTGTCGGTCACCCTTGATGAAAGCACTTCTGTGACGCGCGATTTATCGTCATGGAAGTGGACACTTCTGTGATGATAATTTTGGTAATGTCATGGAACACTTCTACGACAGCACAGGTATGACTATCTTGATTCTGTCATAAATTTGTCATGGATGTACATGCATGACAAAAAAGCGACCTACTGTGACAAACACGTATCATCACGGAAGTGTATTTTTTTGTAGTATGATCACGGAAGTGCTCCCAGACGCCGGGCGCATGGGAGGCAAGGCTCCCATGGGCCCTAATGACGGGGGCAGCAAGTCCGGCCCCCGGCAGAATACTGCGCCGAAACCTCCCGTGGTTTCGGACTCTGTCGGGCGACCCCTCACTAAGGGGGGCGAATCGTCTATGCTGATGTCCTCTGTCCATCCAGAGGAACCGGACAACGTGCTGGAACCGCTTCACGGCGCTTCCATTGATGAAGAGCACCGCACTGTCATGAGTGCGGTGGTAGATAAGGTTCAGTTCGCTAAAAGCAGACTGACTGAAGCCTGTGCCAGCCTCCTAATAGGCTTCGAGGTAAGTAATCAATTTATAAGAAAATGTTATAGCATAGACAATAGCCCCTGATGCTCTGTTTGGCATTCGCAAAGAAAGGCCTAATAGAGGATCAAATAATAATCACAGGAGTCTAATCAGAATGTGTATTATGTGAATAAGCAGGCTTCGCTGCTGGCCGCTGCCGCTCGCACTGCGGAGGTCTCCGCACTGAAGCGGGACCTTGTGCAGTCCGAAAAAGAGCTTGGCCTTACCAAGAGGCAGCTCGAAGAGAACAAAGGTAAGTAATAGCCATCCGTATATTGATAAGGAATAAAAAAGAATGTGGTTGTTAAGTCACAGGATCATCATGAATTTTTCTAGGGGCCACGACCAAAGTGGCGGCCCTGAAGGAGGTGCTGTCCGAGGCCGAAGACAAAGCGGCCAAGGAGCGCACCAAGAGCGAGAAGCAAGAGGCTCAAGTCGGCGAGGTGCAGCAAGAGCTCTAGGATTTCGTCAAAAATATGAGTCCTTTGAGTGTGACTCTAAGACGCAAGGGTCTGAGCTTGCGAAGGCCCTTGAGAACGCAAAAAATGCCAAGGCCGAAGCCCACAAGGCCCTCCGGGAGCTTCAGGCGGTCCAGAAGATATCGGCGTGTAAGGAATTCATTATGCAAAGCAAGCATGTGAAGGAAACTTTCCTTTTACTTACCCGAGTTCGGAGCTCTCCAGGAGCATTCGCAGATCTTCCCCACAATGTGTCCGATGCCGCGGAACTTTACCGGGCCGAGGAAGGGAGCTCGACAGAGAAGTTGTTCTGGTCTCAGTATACTGGGACCGAACATCAGATGCCCTTGAGCGACCAGATGAAGCAATTGGTTGAGCTCCACAAGGCGGCCGAATAGGCCATGAAGGGCCTCATACTCCGGATGTGGCCTGGTGAGCCCCTACCTGGCAGCTATTTCGGCCTGGTGAGATGGCTTGTGAATGCCTGCCCACGGCTTGAAGTCATAAATGTTGGAAATATGCCCTAGAGGCAATAATAAAATGATTATTATATTTCCTTGTTCATGATAATTGTCTATTATTCATGCTATAATTGTATTATCCGAAAATCGTAATACATGTGTGAATACATAGACCACAATGTGTCCCTAGTGAGCCTCTAGTTGACTAGCTCGTTGATCAACAGATAGTCAAGGTTTCCTGGCTATGGACATGGGGATGTCATTGATAATGGGATCACATCATTAGGAGAATGATGTGATGGACAAGACCCAATCTTAAGCTTAGCTCAAAGATCGTGTAGTTCGTTTGCTGTAGCTTTTCTGAATGTCAAGTATCATTTCCTTAGACCATGAGATTGTGCAACTCCCGGATACCGTAGGAGTGCTTTGGGTGTACCAAACGTCACAACGTAACTGGGTGACTATAAAGGTACATTACAGGTGTCTCCGAAAGTGTCTGTTCGGTTGGCACGAATCGAGACTGGGATTTGTCACACCGTATGACAGAGAGGTATCTCTGGGCCCACTCGGTAATGCATCATCACAATGAGCTCAATGTGATCAAGTGGTTGATCACAGGATCATGCATTACGGTACGAGTAAAGTGACTTTCTGGTAACGAGACTGAACAAGGTATTGGGATACCGACGATCAAGTCTCGGGCAAGTAACATACCGATTGACAAAGGGAATTGTATACGGGGTTGCTTGAATCCTCGACATCGTGGTTCATCCGATGAGATCATCGAGGAGCATGTGGGAGCAAACATGGGTATCCAGATCCCGCTGTTGGTTATTGGCCGGAGAGCCATCTCGATCATGTCTACCTGTCTCCCAAACTCGTAGGGTCTACACACTTAAGGTTCGGTGACGCTAGGATTGTAGAGATATGAGTATGCAGTAATCTGAAAGTTGTTCGGAGTCCCGGATGAGATCCTGGACGTCACGAGGAGTTCCGGAATGGTCCGTAGGTGAAGAATTATATATAGGAAGTGTATTTTCGGCCATCGGGAAAGATTCGGGGTCACCGGTATTGTACCGGGACCACCGGATGGGTCCCGGGGGTCCACCAGGTGGGGCCACCCCTCCCGGAGGGCCCCATGGGCTGAAGTGGGGAGGGGAACCAGCCCATAGTGGGCTGGTGCGCCCCCTCCTTGGGCCCCCCTGCGCCTAGGGTTGGAAACCCTAGGGTGGGGGGCACCTCCACTTGCCTTGGGGGGCACTCCACCCCCTTGGCCGCCGCCCCCCCTTGGGAGATCCCATCTCCAGGGCCGGCGCCCCTCTAGGGGGCCTATATAAAGGGGGGAGGGAGGGCAGCCGCACCTGAAGCCTTGGCGCCTCCCTCTCCCCTACTACACCTCTCCCTCTCGCAGAAGCTCGGCGAAGCCCTGCTGTGATCATTGCTGCATCCACCACCACGCCGTCGTGCTGCTATATCTTCATCAACCTCTCCTTCCCCCTTGCTGGATCAAGAAGGAGGAGACGTCATCCGCTCCGTACGTGTGTTGAACGCGGAGGTGCCGTCCGTTCGGCACTTGGTCATCGGTGATTTGGATCACGGCGAGTACGACTCCATCATCCTCGTTCTCTTGAACGCTTTCGCTCGCAATCTACAAGGGTATGTAGATGCACTCTCCTCTCGTTGCTAGTTGACTCCATAGAATGATCTTGGTGAAACGTAGGAATTTTTTTTGTTTTCTGCAATGTTCCCCAACAGTGGCATCATGAGCTAGGTCTATGCGTAGTTACTATGCACGAGTAGAACACAAAGTAGTTGTGGGCGTCGATATTGTCAATTTGCTTGCCGTTACTAGTCTTATCTTGATTTGGTGGCATCATGGGATGAAGCGGCCCGGACCAACCTTACACGTACGCTTACGTGAGACCGGTTCCACCGACTGACATGCACTAGTTGCATAAGGTGGCTGGCGGGTGTCTGCCTCTCCCACTTTAGTCGGATCGGATTCGATGAACAGGGTCCTTATGAAGGGTAAATAGAAATTGTCAATTCATGTTGTGGTTTTGGCATAGGTAAGAAACGTTCTTGCTAGAAACCTATAGCAGCCACGTAAAAAACTTGCAACAACAATTAGAGGACGTCTAACTTGTTTTTGCAGCAAGTGTCTTGTGATGTGATATGGCCAAAGGTTGTGATGAATGATGAATGATATATGTGATATATGAGATTGATCATGTTCTTGTAATAGGAATCACGACTTGCATGTTGATGAGTATGACAACCGGCAGGAGCCATAGGAGTTGTCTTTATTTTTTTGTATGACCTGCGTGTCATTGAGAAACGCCATGTAAATTACTTTACTTCATTGCTAAACATGTTAGCCATAGTAGTAGAATTAATAGTTGGCGAGCAACTTCATGGAGACACGATGATGGAGATCATGATGATGGAGATCATGGTGTCATGCCGGTGACAAGATGATCATGGAGCCCCAAGATGGAGATCAAAGGAGCTATATGATATTGGCCATATCATGTCACTATTATTTGATTGCATGTGATATTTATCATGTTTTTGCATCTTGTTTACTTAGAACGACGGTAGTAAATAAGATCCCTCATAATAATTTCAAGAAAGTGTTCCCCCTAACTGTGTGCCGTTGCGACAGTTCGTTGTTTCGAAGCACCACGTGATGATCGGGTGTGATAGATTCCAACGTTCACATACAACGGGTGTAAGACAGATTTACACACACAATACACTTAGGTTGAATTGACGAGCCAAGCATGTACAGACATGGCCTCGGAACACAGAAGACCGAAAGGTCGAGCATGAGTCGTATAGAAGATACGATCAACATGAAGATGTTCACCGATGTTGACTAGTCCGTCTCACGTGATGATCGGACACGGCCTAGTCAACTCGGATCATGTTATACTTAGATGACAGGAGGGATTTCTATCTAAGTGGGAGTTCATTGAATAATTTGATTAGATGAACTTAATTATCATGAACTTAGTCTAAAATCTTTACAATATGTCTTGTAGATCAAATGGCCAACGTTGTCCTCAACTTCAACACGTTCCTAGAGAAAACCAAGCTGAAAGACGATGGCAGCAACTATACGGACTGGGTCCGGAACCTGAGGATCATCCTCATAGCTGCCAAGAAAGATTATGTCCTATAAGCACCGCTAGGTGACGCACCCGTCCCACAGAACCAAGACGTTATGAACGCTTGGCAGACACGTGCTGATGATTACTCCCTCGTTCAGTGCGGCATGCTTTACAGCTTAGAACTGGGGCTCCAAAAGCGTTTTGAGCGACACGGAGCATATGAGATGTTCGAAGAGCTGAAAATGGTTTTCCAAGCTCAAGCCCGGGTCGAGAGATATGAAGTCTCCGACAAGTTCTTCAGCTGTAAGATGGAGGAAAATAGTTCTGTCAGTGAGCACATACTCACAATGTCTGGGTTGCATAACCGCTTGACTCAGCTGGGAGTTAATCTCCCGGATGACGCAGTCATTGACAGAATCCTTCAGTCGCTTCCACCAAGCTACAAGAGCTTTGTGATGAACTTCAATATGCAGGGGATGGAAAAGACCATTCCTGAAGTATTTGCAATGCTGAAATCAGCAGAGGTAGAAGTCAAAAAGGAACATCAAGTGTTGATGGTGAATAAAACCACTAAGTTCAAGAAAGGCAAGCGTAAAAAGAACTTCAAGAAGGACAGCAAGGGAGTTGCCGCGCCCGGTAAGCAAGCTACCGGGAAGAAGCCAAAGAATGGACCCAAGCCCGAGACTGAGTGTTTTTATTGCAAGGGAAGTGGTCACTGGAAGCGGAACTGCCCCAAATACTTAGCGGACAAGAAGGCCGGCATCACGAAAGGTATATGTGATATACATGTAATTGATGTGTACCTTACCAGTACTCGTAGTAGCTCCTGGGTATTTTATACCAGTGCGGTTGCTCACATTTGTAACTCAAAGAAGGGGCTGCAGAATAAGTGGAGACTGGCAAAGGACGAGGTGACGATGCGCGTCGGGAATGGTTCCAAGGTCGATGTGATCGCCGTCGGCACGCTACCTCTACATTTACCTACGGGATTAGTTTTAAACCTCAATAATTGTTATTTAGTGCCAGCTTTGAGCATGAGCATTGTATCAGGATCTCGTTTAATTCGAGATGGCTACTCATTTAAATCCGAGAATAATGGTTGTTCTATTTATATGAGAGATATGTTTTATGGTCATGCTCCGATGGTGAATGGTTTATTCTTAATGAATCTCGAGCGTAACGCTACACATATTCATAGTGTGAATACCAAAAGATGTAAGGTTGATAATGATAGTCCCACATACTTGTGGCACTGCCGCCTTGGTCACATAGGTGTCAAATGCATGAAGAAGCTCCATGCAGATGGACTTTCAGAGTCTCTTGATTACGAATCATTTGACACGTGTGAACCATGCCTCATGGGTAAAATGACCAAGACTCCGTTCTCAGGAACAATGCAGCGAGCAACCAACTTATTGGAAATCATACATACTGATGTGTGCGGTCCAATGAGTGTTGAGGCTCGCGGTGGCTATCGTTATGTTCTCACCCTCACTGATGACTTGAGTAGATATGGGTATGTCTACTTAATGAAACACAAGTCTGAGACCTTTGAAAAGTTCAAGGAATTTCAGAGTGAGGTTGAGAATCAATGTGACAGGAAAATCAAGTTCTTGCAATCAGATCATGGGGGAGAATACTTGAGTCATGAATTTGGCACACACTTAAGAAAATGTGGAATAGTTTCACAACTCACGCCGCCTGGAACACCTTAGCATAATGGTGTGTCCGAACGTCGTAATCGCACTCTATTAGATATGGTGCGATCTATGATGTCTCTTACCGATTTACCGCTGTCATTTTGGGGCTATGCTTTAGAGACTGCCGCATTCACTTTAAATAGGGCTTTGTAGAAATCCGTTGAGACGACACCGTATGAATTATGGTTTGGGAAGAAACCTAAGCTGTCGTTTCTAAAAGAATGGGGATGCGATGCTTATGTCAAGAAACTTCAACCTGAAAAGCTCGAACCCAAGTCGGAAAAATGCGTCTTCATAGGATACCCTAAGGAAACCATTGGGTATACCTTCTACCTCAGATCCGAAGGCAAGATCTTCGTTGCCAAGAATGGATCCTTTCTAGAGAAGGAGTTTCTCTCGAAAGAAGTAAGTGGGAGGAAAGTAGAGCTTGATGAAGTACTGCCTCTTGAAGCAGAGAGTAGCGCAGCTCAGGAAAATGTTCCTGTGGTGCCTGCACCGATTAGAGAGGAAGTTAATGATGATGATCAAGATACTTCGGATCAAGCTCCTACTGAACTTCGTAGGTCCACAAGGACACGTTCCGCACCAGAGTGGTACGGCAACCCTGTCTTGGAAATCATGTTGTTAGACAACGGTGAACCTTTGAACTATGAAGAAGCGATGGAGGGCCCAGATTCCGACAAATGGCTGGAAGCCATGAAATCCGAGATAGGATCCATGTATGAAAATGAAGTATGGACTTTGACTGACTTGCCCATTGATCGGTGAGCCATAGAAAATAAATGGATCTTTAAGAAGAAGATAGACGCGGATGGTAATGTGACCATCTATAAAGCTCGGCTTGTCGCTAAGGGTTATCGACAAGTTCAAGGGGTTGACTACGATGAGACTTTCTCACCCGTAGCGAAGCTGAAGTCCGTCCGAATCATGTTAGCAATTGCCGCATTCTATGATTATGAAATATGGCAAATGGACGTCAAAACGGCATTCCTTAATGGTTTCCTTAAGGAAGAATTGTATATGATGCAGCCGGAAGGTTTTGTCGATCCTAAGAATGCTGACAAGGTGTGCAAGCTCCAACGCTCGATTTATGGGCTGGTGCAAGCATCTCGGAGTTGGAACATTCGCTTTGATGAGATGATCAAAGTGTTTGGCTTTATGCAGACTTATGGAGAAGCCTGCGTTTACAAGAAAGTGAGTGGGAGCTCTGTAGCATTTCTCATATTATATGTAGATGACATACTTTTGATGGGAAATGATATAGAACGTTTGGACAGCATTAAGGCCTACTTGAATAAGAGTTTTTCAATGAAGGACCTTGGAGAAGCTTCTTATATATTAGGCATCAAGATCTATAGAGATAGATCAAGACGCCTCATAGGTCTTTCACAAAGCACATACCTTGATAAGATATTGAAGAAGTTCAATATGGATCAGTCTAAGAAGGGGTTCTTGCCTATGTAGCAAGGTGTGAAATTGAGCTCAGCTCAATGTCCGACCACGGCAGAAGATATAGAAGAGATGAGTGTCATCCCCTATGCATCAGCCATAGGGTCTATTATGTATGCCATGTTGTGTACCAGACCTGATGTAAACCTTGCCGTAAGTTTGGTAGGAAGGTACCAAAGCAATCCCGGCAAGGAACACTGGACAGCGGTCAAGAATATCCTAAAGTACCTGAAAAGGACTAAGGACATGTTTCTCGTTTATGGAGGTGACGAAGAGCTCGTCGTAAAGGGTTACATCGACGCTAGCTTCGACACAGATCTGGATGACTCTAAGTCACAAACCGGATACGTGTATATGTTGAATGGTGGAGCAGTAAGCTGGTGCAGCTGAAAGCAGAGCGTCGTGGCGGGATCTACATGTGAACCGGAGTACATGGCAGCCTCGGAGGCAGCACATGAAGCAATTTGGGTGAAGGAGTTCATCACTGACCTAGGAGTCATACCCAATGCGTCGGGGCCGATCAAACTCTTCTGTGACAACACTGGAGCTATTGCAGTTGCCAAGGAGCCCAGGTTTCACAAGAATACCAGGCACATCAAGCGTCACTTCAACTCCATTCGTGAAAATGTTCAAGATGGAGACATAGATATTTGTAAAGTACATACGGATCTGAATGTCGCAGATCCGTTGACTAAACCTCTCCCTAGAGCAAAACATGATCAACACCAGAATTCCATGGGTGTTCGATTCATCACAATGTAACTAGATGATTGACTCTAGTGCAAGTGGGAGACTGTTGGAAATATGCCCTAGAGGCAATAATAAAATGATTATTATATTTCCTTGTTCATGATAATTGTCTATTATTCATGCTATAATTGTATTATCCGGAAATCGTAATACATGTGTGAATACATAGACCACAATGTGTCCCTAGTGAGCCTCTAGTTGACTAGCTCGTTGATCAACAGATAGTCAAGGTTTCCTGGCTATGGACATGGGGATGTCATTGATAACGGGATCACATCATTAGGAGAATGATGTGATGGACAAGACCCAATCTTAAGCTTAGCTCAAAGATCGTGTAGTTCGTTTGCTGTAGCTTTTCTAAATGTCAGGTATCATTTCCTTAGACCATGAGATTGTGCAACTCCCGGATACTTTAGGAGTGCTTTGGGTGTACCAAACGTCACAACGTAACTGGGTGACTATAAAGGTACATTACAGGTGTCTCCGAAGGTGTCTGTTGGGTTGGCACGAATCGAGACTGGGATTTGTCACTCCGTATGACGGAGAGGTATCTCTGGGCCCACTCGGTAATGCATCATCACAATGAGCTCAATGTGATCAAGTGGTTGATCACAGGATCATGCATTACGGTACGAGTAAAGTGACTTGCTGGTAACGAGACTGAACAAGGTATTGGGATACCGACGATCGAGTCTCGGGCAAGTAACGTACCGATTGACAAAGGGAATTGTATACGGGGTTGCTTGAATCCTCGACATCGTGGTTCATCCGATGAGATCATCGAGGAGCATGTGGGAGCCAACATGGGTATCCAGATCCCGCTGTTGGTTATTGGCCGGAGAGCCGTCTCGGTCATGTCTACGTGTCTCCCGAACCCGTAGGGTCTACACACTTAAGGTTCGGTGACGCTAGGGTTGTAGAGATATGAGTATGCAGTAATCCGAAAGTTTTTAGGAGTCCCAGATGAGATCCTGGACGTCACGAGGAGTTCCGGAATGGTCCGGAGGTGAAGAATTACATATAGGAAGTGTATTTTCGGCCATCGGGAAAGATTCGGGGTCACCGGTATTGTACCGGGACCACCGGATGGGTCCCGTGGGTCCATCGGGTGGGGCCACCCATCCCGGAGGGCCCCATGGGCTGAAGTGGGGAGGGGAACCAGCCCATAGTGGGCTGGTGCGCCCCCTCCTTGGCCCCCCCTGCGCCTAGGGTTGGAAACCCTAGGGTGGGGGGCGCCTCGACTTGCCTTAGGGGGCACTCCACCCCCTTGGCCGCCGCCCCCCCTTGGGAGATCCCATCTCCTGGGCCGGCGCCCCCCCTAGGGGGCCTATATAAAGGGGGGGAGGGAGGGCAGCCGCACCTGAAGACTTGGCGCCTCCCTCTCCCCTGCTACACCTCTCCCTCTCGCAGAAGCTCGGCGAAGCCCTACTGCGATCATTGCTGCATCCACCACCACGCCGTCGTGCTGCTGTATCTTCATCAACCTCTCCTTCCCCCTTGCTGGATCAAGAAGGAGGAGACGTCATCCGCTCCGTACGTG
Source organism: Triticum urartu (assembly GCF_003073215.2). Lineage (NCBI taxonomy): Eukaryota > Viridiplantae > Streptophyta > Magnoliopsida > Poales > Poaceae > Triticum > Triticum urartu. Next base: position 187,459,525 of record NC_053026.1, on the reverse strand, counting down.
TGTTGAACGCGGAGGTGCCATCCGTTCGGCATTGGTCATCGGTGATTTGGATCACGGCGAGTACGACTCCATCATCCTCGTTCTCTTTGTAGGATCTAGAAGTAGATGTGTCTAGAGGGGGGGTGATTAGACACTTAGTGGCTAAAGTTGCAATTTTTAGGCCTTTTTGGTTTGAGTGGAGTTTTAGGCACAATTTCAACATACACAATACATATCAAGCAAGCATGCAAAGAGTATATGAGCAGCGGAATGTAAAGCATGCAACTTGCAAGAATGTAAGGGGAAGGGTTTGGAGAATTCAAACGCAATTGGAGACACGGATGTTTTTCCCGTGGTTCGGATAGGTGGTGCTATCCTACATCCACGTTGATGGAGACTTCAACCCACGAAGGGTAACGGTTGCGCGAGTCCACGGAGGGCTCCACCCACGAAGGGTAATGGTTGCGCGAGTCCACGGAGGGCTCCACCCACGAAGGGTCCACGAAGAAGCAACCACCCACGAAGGGTCCACGAAGAAGCAATCTTGTCTATCCCACCATGGCCATCGCCCACGAAGGACTTGCCTCACTAGCGGTAGATCTTCACGAAGTAGGCGATCTCCTTGCCCTTACAAACTCCTTGGTTCAACTCCACAATCTTGTCGGAGGCTCCCAAGTAACACCTAGCCAATCTAGGAGACACCACTCTCCAAGAAGTAACAAATGGTGTGTAGGTAATGAACTCCTTGCTCTTGTGCTTCAAATGATAGTCTCCCCAACACTCAACTCTCTCTCATAGGATTTGGATCTGGTGGAAAGAAGGTTTGAGTGGAAAGCAACTTGGGGAAAGCTAGAGATCAAGATTCATATGGTAGGAATGGAATATCTTGGCCTCAACACATGAGTAGGTAGTTCTCTCTCAGAAATAGGATGCTGGAAGTGTAGGCTTAGTCTGATGGCTCTCTCTATGAATGAAGAGGAGGTGGAGGGGTATATATAGCCTCCACACAAAATCCAACCGTTACACATAATTTACCAATCTCGGTGGGACCGAATCAACAAACTCGGTCAGACCGAAATAGGAAACCTAGTGACCGTTAGAGATTTTTGGTGGGACCGACTGGATCAACTCGGTGGGACCGATGTGCTAGGGTTAGGGTAAATCCAAAACTCGGTTTGACCGATTACTCAAACTTGGTGGGACCTATTTGGGTAATAAGTGAAACAGAGAGTTGGCCAAGCAAACTCGGTGGGGCCGATTGCATATCTCGGTGGGACCGAAAATATTGCAATAGGTAACAGAGAGTTTGAAGCCCATCTCGGTGAGACCGAGATCCCATCAGTGAGACCGAACTAATTAGGGTTTCTGGCAGTGGCTATGACAGGTGAAACTCGGTGGCGCCGGATAGGAATAATCAGTAGGTCCGAGTTTGGCTTTGGGTTTAGGTCATATGTGGAAGTGGGAAAGTAGCTAAGGATTTTGGAGCATATCATTAAGCACATGAAGCAAGAGGCTCATTAAGAAACACCTCATCCCTCCTTGATAGTATTGGCTTTTCCTATGGACTCAATGTGATCTTGGATCACTAAAATGTAAAATGAAGAGTCTTGAGCTTGAAGCTTTAGCCAATCCTTTGTCCTTAGCATCTTGAAGGAGTTCCCACAACCTTTAGTCCATGCCACTCCATTGTTGAACTTATCTGAAACATGCTAGATAGAAATGTTAGTCCAACAAGAGATATGTTGTCATCAATTATCAAAACCACCTAGGGAGCACTTGTGCTTTCAATCTCCCCCTTTTTGGTAATTGATGGCAACATACATCAAAGCTTTAGATAAAGATATAAAGAACAGCAAGTAAAGCTTTGGAAGGACATGTAACAAGCATAGGCTCCCCCTACATGTATGCACTCATGTAAATATGAAATATAGAGGCATGTGAGAGCATAACCATGACAGAGTAGGCAATGTGTTACATGTATCTTGGCCATATGCATCAGAGCAAAATATTATCAAGGAAAATACCTTCATGCTCATGAGTCCTTCTTGCAAACAGTATGTACATAAGCAAGAACTCCTCATACTCATGATTTTGATGCATATACTTACCTTGTGGTCTTGAGTTGGCTTAGGATGGAATGAACATGCACAAACAAAGTTAGATAACACAGGTACATCCACTAGCCAGAGCAAACAAAAGAAACCACAAGAATACCAAGACTGGGATGACATGTAGAGAGTGAGTACAAGGTACCACATTGGATTCAACATGTCCCCAAGAACAAAGATATGCAATGAATTTGACTGATTTCTTTCCCTTAGGTGTCTTGCTCCCCCTGAATCTTACATGGGATATTGGGAGAAGATAGGGAACAGAAAATCAGAGCTGAAAGATACAAATGGATAGAACTTAATGCAAATACATGTCTTTCCCCCAAAAAGGCATGTGACATCTCTCCTCTTGAACATCAAGCATCTGGGATCCTTGAGTATTCTCTCCCCCTGGAAATCTCTTTATCCCCCTTAATACTTTCTCTCTTGTAGGTTTAGTTCTTTAGTTCTTGAGACTTTTTCTCTCCCTTGATGTGATCTCTCTCTCCTACAAGCTTTGATGTGATCTCTCTCTCCCCCTTTGACATCAATTTCCAAGAAGGGCTTTCTGGAATCTGTCGTATAGGTTTGGTCCTTGAGACTCAGCACAAAGCAATGGATAAAACTGTGATGCTTGAAGAGGACAAGATTCATTGAGTAGAGCTGGATCAGAAGAAATATAGAACAAGTGGCAAATTGTTTTTCCTGTTGTGAAGTCGGTGGCACCGAGTGGAATGTTTCGGTGGTACCGAAAGGATTCGGTTGGACCGAAAATTACAAGTCGGTGAAACCAAGTTTACACAGAGAAAAACATTTGTCACCTCAGCTCACTAGACATGTAGGATCTCACAAAGATTTGCAATGAATTACCTAAAGGATTTGCAAGGAATTGAATGCAGAAAATGCAGAACAAAAACAAAGAGAAAAGAGAAGAAATTGAAAGATCTAGATGAAGTTTTTTTTGAAAAAGAGAAAGAAAATAAACATGCATGAGACAAATGCAATAACACAGAAAAGAACACAAGAGAACTTCATCTAGAGTTGGGCGGTGACATAGTCACCTATGTTAGAGTATATTGACTTAGGAGTCAAGTGAGAACACTTGATCATAGGTCATACTCATCGTTTAAGCTCAAAATGGGGTTACCATTTTTCGTTTAAGCATCTTGATGTATTCACATCTTGTTGAGTTGCTTTGACTCATGTCTTGGAGTAAAGCTTCTCTAAGATGGAATAACATACCTTGGGTGGTGGTGTGGTTCTTGCTCATGTAGTTGAACTTGTGTGGGTGCTCAAGGTTGATGTAGCTCATCAAGAATTGGGAGCACCACTTGGAGTTTGAGTTCATCTACCTACATGGGTTAGTTCTTGCAAGGAAGAGCACTTGTGTATCCAAAAATGACAATCATGAAGCTCAACATAGAATTTGTCAAAGGATATGTTTGAATGGTTTTGTGCTTCCTTGTCTTCAACCACCATTGTGTAGAGTCTTGGTGATGTAGAGATTGCTCAAGATGTGAGTGAGTCGCAATCTCACGGAATTAGATTCAACCAAGCACCTACATGGGTTAGACAACATGCAAGGTGCAAATATATCCAAGACATAAGATAGTTATCATAAGAGATATATCATGGATTAGTCATAAGCTCATGTCTTGCATGTATCCAATGGAGTTTCTACTCCAAGTTCGAAGCATCAATGATATTCAATTCTCCTCTCAACCTGCAAAACACTTTCTCATCAAGAGGTTTAGTAAATATATCCGCTAATTGCTTATCGGTACGAACATGCTTAAGATTAATGTCACCCTTAGCAACATGATGTCGAATGAAATGATGACGAACTTCAATATGCTTAGTTCGAGAATGTTGTACAGGATTATGACCAATTTTTATAGCACTTTCATTGTCACAAAGCAGTGGAACATGTTTCACATAAATCCCATAATCTTTAAGAGTTTGGGTCATCCAAAGTAATTGAGCACAACATGAACCAGCGGCAATGTATTCCGCTTCGGCGGTGGATAAGGATACCGAGTTTTGTTTCTTGGAAGACCAAGACACAAGAGATCTACCAAGAAATTGACAAGTACCCAAAGTGGACTTTCTATCAACCTTGTCTCCGGCATAATCCGAGTTGGAATAGCCAACAAGATCAAAAGAAGACCTCTTAGGATACCAAATGCCAAAATTTGGTGTATGGATTAAATATCTCACTATGCTTTTCACAACCTTAAGATGACATTCTTTAGGAGCAGCTTGATATCGTGCACACATGCACACACTTAGCATAATATCGGGACGTGAAGCACATAGGTATAACAATGAATCAATCATAGAGCGATAAACCTTTTGATCAACCGGTTCACCATCTTTGGTCAAATCATTATGTCCACTAGTAGGCATGGGTGTAGACATACCTTTGCATTCTTGCATATTGAACTTCTTGAATAAGTCCTTGGTGTACTTCGTTTGAGAGACAAATGTACCTTCCTTAGTTTTCTTGATTTGCAAACCGAGAAAGAATTTGAGTTCACTCATCATAGACATCTCAAACTTCTCTGACATTAGCTTTCCAAACTTTTCACTAAAGAGAGGGTTAGTTGAACCAAATATGATATCATCAACATAAATTTGGCATACAAATAGTTCTCCATTAACCCTTTTAGTAAAAAGAGTAGAATCAATTTTACCAATTTCAAAACCACTTGTAGTAAGGAACTTGGTCAAGCATTTATACCATGCTCTAGGAGCTTGTTTAAGACCATAAAGAGCTTTGTGAAGTTTGTAAACATGATTTGGTTTCTTAGGATTGATAAAACCGGGAGGTTGTTTGACATAAACTTCCTCCTCTATTTCACCATTTAGAAAAGCACTTTTGATGTCCATTTGGTACAAGGTGATATTATGGTGATTAGCATAGGCAAGTAAGATGCGAATGGACTCAAGTCTAGCAACGGGAGCATATGTCTCACCATAGTCCATACCTTCGACTTGTGTGTATCCTTGGGCGACGAGACGTGCTTTGTTGCGAACCACTTGTCCATCTTCATCTTGCTTGTTGCGAAACACCCATTTGGTACCAATGATGTTGTGGTTGTTGTCGGGCTTCTCAACTAATGTCCAAACTTGGTTTCTCTCAAAGTTGTGTAGCTCTTCATGCATAGCGTTTATCCAATCCGGATCTTCCAATGCTTCTTCAACCTTCATAGGTTCAATGCTAGAGATGAATGAATAGTTTTCACAAAAGTTAGCTAAACGAGTTTTTGAGCGAGTGATTCTCCCGGTTTGTATATCATTGAGGATTTGCTCGACGGGATGATCTTTGGCAATTCTTGCTCGAACTCGTGAGAGCTTTTGCTTGGGTCTTCGTTGAACATCTTCTTCATCTTGTTCTTCTTCTTGGCCTTCTTCATTGTTAACGTCGTCGTTCTCTTGTCGTGATGGAGAAAGAGGTTGTTGATGTTCGTCTTGATGTATTTCCTTGTCTTCTTCATCTTGGTGTGTCCCACTTGTGGATGCTTCCATGTCGATTCTTGGTTCACCTTGTCGTGAAGTAGAAGCTTCCACTTGGACGGATGAAGTACTCTCCTTCACCTCCGTTGGACGAATTTTGCCAATGGACAAGTCTTGGATTGCTTCTGAAGGGCCTTTGTCTCCTACATCAATTGGCAATTGCTCTACTTGCGAGCCATTAGATTCATCAAACTTCACATCTACCGTCTCTTCAACCTTTCGGGTGAAATTGTTGTAGACACGGTAAGTGTGAGAGTTTGAGCCATAACCAAGTAGAAAACCTTCATGAGATTTAGGAGCAAACTTTGAACGATGATGCTTATCAAGAATGTAGCACTTTGAGCCGAATACTCGAAAGTATCCAACTTGGGGTTTGTTACCGGTGAGAAGCTCGTATGCCGTCTTGCCGAGTAGCTTGTGGAGATATAAGCGATTTGTTGCGTGACAAGCTGTCTCAACCGCTTCTGCCCAAAAGTGCTTCGGCGTCTTGTATTCATCAAGCATCGTTCTTGCCATTTCGATGAGCGTCCGGTTCTTCCTCTCAACAACTCCATTTTGTTGAGGTGTGTACGTAGCCGAGAACTCGTGTGAAATCCCTTCTTTGTCAAGAAAGGTGTCCACATTTGCGTTCTTGAACTCCGTTCCGTTGTCACTCCGAACCTTCTTGATCTTCACGTCAAACTGATTTTGGGCCTTCCTAGCGAAGCTTCTGAAGATCTTCTGGACCTGCGACTTGTCATTAAGAAAGAACACCCACGTAAATCTTGAAAAATCATCAACTATAACTAGACCAAAAGAATTTCCACCGAGACTCTTGTAGGCGTTGGGACCAAAAAGATCCATATGAAGTAGCTCGAGTGGCCTTCTTGTGGTCATGATGTTCTTCACGGGATGCCTTCCTCCAACCTGTTTACCTGCTTGACAAGCACTGCAAAGTCTATCCTTATCAAATATGACATCGTTAACTCCAAGGATATGATTTCCTTTAATAAGCTTGTCAAGGTTTCTCATGCCAATGTGACCTAGTCGTCTATGCCACAACCAACCTTTTGAGGATTTAGCAACAAAGCAAGTTTTAGGTTGTGCCTTTTTAGAGAAATCGACAATGTAAAGATCACCTCTACGCATACCGGTAAAGACCATTTTATGATTGTCTCGACGAAATACTTGGCAATCTACCTCAGTAAATAGGACATTCAAACCAAAATCAACAAGTCTAGATACTGAAAGTAAGTTGTAGCCAAGAGATTCAACGAGCATGACATTTTGAATGGAACTATAATGTGAGATGGCCACCTTACCGAGTTCCAGAATAGTCCGGAGGTGAAGAATTATATATAGGAAGTGTATTTTCGGCCATCGGGAAAGATTCGGGGTCACCGGTATTGTACCGGGACCACCGGATGGGTCCCGGGGGTCCATCGGGTGGGGCCCCCCATCCCGGAGGGCCCCATGGGCTGAAGTGGGGAGGGGAACCAGCCCATAGTGGGCTGGTGCGCCCCCTCCTTGGGCCCCCCTGCGCCTAGGGTTGGAAACCCTAGGGTGGGGGGCGCCTCCACTTGCCTTAGGGGGCACTCCACCCCCTTGGCCGCCGCCCCCCCTTGGGAGATCCCATCTCCTGGGCCGGCGCCCCCCCTAGGGGGCCTATATAAAGGGGGGGAGGGAGGGCAGCCGCACCTGAAGACTTGGCGCCTCCCTCTCCCCTGCTACACCTCTCCCTCTCGCAGAAGCTCGGCGAAGCCCTACTGCGATCATTGTTGCATCCACCACCACGCCGTCGTGCTGCTGTATCTTCATCAACCTCTCCTTCCCCCTTGCTGGATCAAGAAGGAGGAGACGTCATCCGCTCCGTACGTGTGTTGAACGCGGAGGTGCCATCCGTTCGGCATTGGTCATCGGTGATTTGGATCACGGCGAGTACGACTCCATCATCCTCGTTCTCTTTGTAGGATCTAGAAGTAGATGTGTCTAGAGGGGGGGTGATTAGACACTTAGTGCTAAAGTTGCAATTTTTAGGCCTTTTTGGTTTGAGTGGAGTTTTAGGCACAATTTCAACATACACAATACATATCAAGCAAGCATGCAAAGAGTATATGAGCAGCGGAATGTAAAGCATGCAACTTGCAAGAATGTAAGGGGAAGGGTTTGGAGAATTCAAACGCAATTGGAGACAAGGATGTTTTTCCCATGGTTCGGATAGGTGGTGCTATCCTACATCCACGTTGATGGAGACTTCAACCCACGAAGGGTAATGGTTGCGCGAGTCCACGGAGGGCTCCACCCACGAAGGGTCCACGAAGAAGCAACCACCCAAGAAGGGTCCACAAAGAAGCAACCTTGTCTATCCCACCATAGCCATCGCCCACGAAGGACTTGCCTCACTAGCGGTAGATCTTCACGAAGTAGGCGATCTCCTTTCCCTTACGAACTCCTTGGTTCAACTCCACAATCTTGTCGGAGGCTCCCAAGTAACACCTAGCCAATCTAGGAGACACCACTCTCCAAGAAGTAACAAATGGTGTGTAGGTAATGAACTCCTTGCTCTTGTGCTTCAAATGATAGTCTCCCCAACACTCAACTCTCTCTCATAGGATTTGGATCTGGTGGAAAGAAGGTTTGAGTGGAAAGCAACTTGGGGAAAGCTAGAGATCAAGATTCATATGGTAGGAATGGAATATCTTGGCCTCAACACATGAGTAGGTAGTTCTCTCTCAGAAATAGGATGCTGTAAGTGTAGTCTTAGTCTGATGGCTCTATCTACGAATGAAGAGGAGGTGGAGGGGTATATATAGCCTCCACACAAAATCCAACCGTTACACACGATTTACCAATCTCGGTGGGACCAAATCAACAAACTCGGTCAGACCGAAATAGGAAACCTAGTGACCGTTAGAGATTTTTGGTGGGACCGACTGGATCAACTCGGTGGGACCGATGTGCTAGGGTTAGGGTAAATCCAAAACTCAGTTTTACCGATTACTCAAACTCGGTGGGACCGATTTGGGTAATAAGTGAAACAGAGAGTTGGCCAAGCAAACTCGGTGGGGCCGATTGCATATCTCGGTGGGACCGAAAATATTGCAATAGGTAACAGAGAGTTTGCAAGCCCATCTCGGTGAGACCGAGATCCCATCGGTGAGACCGAACTGATTAGGGTTTCTGGCAGTGGCTATGACAGGTGAAACTCGGTGGCGACGGATAGGAATAATCGGTAGGTCCGAGTTTGGCTTTGGGTTTAGGTCATATGTGGAAGTGGGAAAGTAGCCGAAGATTTTGGAGCATATCATTAAGCACATGAAGCAAGAGGCTCATTAAGCAACACCTCATCCCTCCTTGATAGTATTGGCTTTTCCTATGGACTCAATGTGATCTTGGATCACTAAAATGTAAAATGAAGAGTCTTGAGCTTGAAGCTTTAGCCAATCCTTTGTCCTTAGCATCTTGAAGGAGTTCCCACAACCTTTAGTCCATGCCACTCCATTGTTGAACTTATCTGAAACATGCTAGATAGAAATGTTAGTCCAACAAGAGATATGTTGTCATCAATTATCAAAACCACCTAGGGAGCACTTGTTCTTTCACTCTTGAACGCTTCCGCTCGCGATCTACAAGGGTATGTAGATGCACTCTCCTCTCGTTGCTAGTTGACTCCATAGATTGATCTTGGTGAAACATAGGAAATTTTTTTGTTTTCTGCAACGTTCCATAGCAATAAAGTGGTCCGTCTGCATTGAGGGTGCGCGCAGGGCTTTTACCCGAGCGAAAGTGCACTGGGCGAAGATGGACCCCGAGAAGCTGGTGAAGGAGGGGCCGCCGGAGGGCAAGGAGCATCGCCGCCCCGAAAAGTATTATGACAGCGTCCGTAAGGGTGCCCGCCTTGTGGCGGAGGAATGTTCTAAGGATATAATCTTTGAATGAATGTACTCATGTGATCCTCTAATATGAAAACGAGTTCATCTGCGCTATATAATGCTTGTTGATTTAAAATATTATCTTCTGTGCGGTCGTTTATAAAATCTGAGAGTTGGCTAGTCGTCGGCTTATGCCCCCATGTAGCTAGTACTGAGGTGTTCGGGATAAATCTGATCACTCTTTATCCTAGTTTTGGGTGCTTCGAAGGAGGTGTTCAGCACAACGAACCAGGCAATCGGACTATAAAGCTTTATCACTCTCGCTTAGCCATAGAAGTCTACAATTTTAAATTTTGGCGAAGCCCCTAGTATTCGGGAGGACGAACTTGGGGCGCTATGAACGCCTAAATTGGACAAGGCCGACTCCTCGCCTGAACCGGAAAAAATCTTTAGGGATTTGGGACCTCTCGAACAGCGACCAGCTCTCGCCGCATCATGACAGTCAGTTTTCGGCTTTCTCTACTGAGGTGCTCGTCCGGAAGAACCGGGACACAATTGCAGTATTTCTCCCAGTGCTACCTTAGCCGATATAGTGGAACGTAAGGCACCAAAACATGGGAGCCGGGCAAACCCAACTATTGACCCAAGACATGATTCGGAGCTGATGCATATAATGCTATAAGTTCGGGGTGCCGCACTGTCGAAAGTGTTCGGACTTTTATTGCTGTGTTATGGGGTACATTGAAGCCCCTAGCGTACTGAACGTACCAGAATGTACGGGAGCAACTTGTCGTGAATAGACAAACAAGGAAAAAAAGGAGATGAAGACATGTAATAATAAGTTGACGATGTGCATTGTTATTTATAGGATACGTCAAAGCGTATGTGTATAAGTAGTACAATAAGCAAAAATAGGACTATCTGACATGTCCGATCCAAGGGCGAGCTGCGTGCGGGTATGTAAAACAGGTATAATGATCAGTATGAGAGACCACCTGGGTATTCCCTTGTACGTCAAAGCTTCTTGCTCCCTTGGTGCTTCCCTCCCGTATGGGTCCAACGATCTAGCTATCGGAGAGAGCCTCCAGAGAATAGGGTCCTGAAAGGAAGAAAATGATAAAGATATACTGGTCCTGAGGCGGTTGAACCGCATTGTGGGACGTGCCATAGCCGTGACTCCGCCTATACCCATGGTATCTTTAGTGCGTAGTTATGTACGCGCGGCGCAAATTTCGTCGCTTGACTGGGACTAGGACGGAGGCCGAATATCTAGGCGAGCTCTAAACGCGCCTGGTGATCCTGTTGTAGGTTATTCTGGACTCGCGTGAATGTGTCTGTGGACCTTGTTGCCGAATTGGCGGTTTGCCTCAAAAGGCTGCTTTGCACTTCTGCTGCAAGGGCCGTAGTGTGCTCCTCCGTGCGGAGCGAGCGTTCTGTGTTTCCGTTAACTGTTATAACCCCGCGAGGTCCTGGAATTTTGAGCTTGAGGTATGCATAATGCGGTACCGCATTGAATCTAGTGAATGTGGTTCGTCCGAGTAGTGCGTGATAGCCACTGCGGAAGGGGACGATATCGAAGATTAACTCTTCGCTTCAGAAGTTATCCGGAGATCCGAAGACCACTTCCAGTGTGATTGAGCCCGTGCAACAGGCCTCTACACCTGGTATGACTCCTTTGAAGGTGGTTTTTGTGGGTTTGATCCTCAAGGGGTCTATACCTATTTTGGGCACCGTATCCTGATAAAGCAGGTTCAGGCTGCTGCCACCGTCCATAAGGACTCGAGTGAGGTGGAATCTGTTAATGATAGGATCAAGGACCAATGCGGTAGAACTGCCATGACGGATACTAGTGGGGTGGTCCCTGCGATCAGAAGTGATCGGACAAGAAGACCATGGGTTGAACTTTGGGGAGACTAGCTCCATCGCGTAGACGTCCCTGAGTGCACGCTTCCATTCCCGCTTGAGGATATGGGTTGTGTATATCATTCTCACCTACTTCACTTGGGGAGGAAATTTCTTCTGTCCTCCTGTGTTCGGCGGCTGGGGCTCCTCCTCGTCATCGCTATGCAGCCCCTTTTCCTTGCTTTCGGCATTCAACTTGCCGACCTGTTTGAACACCCAGCATTCTCTGTTGGTTTGGTTGGCTGGCTTATCGGGGGTGCCGTGAATTTGACACGAGCGGTCGAGTATGCGGTCCAAACTGGATGGGCCCATATTGTTTCTTTTCAACGGCTTTTTCCGCTGACCGGATTAGAGCCACTAAATCCGGCATTGACTGCCGTGCCTTCGGCGTTATCGCCGTTATTGCGGTGCTGGTATCTGTTGCGACGTGGCTTGTCGTTGTTGTCTCTCGCCTCCGATGTGCCAGGGTTGCTTTCTGTGTTGTTGCTACGGGCCAACCAGTTATCCTCGCCCGCACAGAAGCGGGTCATGAGTGTTGTGAGGGCTGCCATGGACTTTGGCTTCTCTTGGCCGAGATGTCTAGCGAGCCACTCATCACGGATGTTATGTTTAAAGGCCGCTAGGGCTTCGGCATGCGGACAGTCCACAATTTGGTTCTTTTTGGTTAGGAACCGAGTCCATAATTTCCTGGACTCTCCGAGCTATTGTGTTATGTGACTTAAATCATCAGCATGCGGTGGTCGCACATAAGTGCCCTGGAAGTTGTCCAGGAATGCATTTGCCAGGTTCTCCCAACTTCGGATGGAGTTTGTTGACAAGCTATTTAGCCAATACCGAGCTGGTCCTTTGAGTTTTAACGGGAGGTACTTGATGGCGTGTGGATCATCCCTGCGGGCCATGTGAATGTGGAGGAAGAAATCCTCTATCCATACCGCGGGGTCAGTAGTACCATCGTATGATTCAATGTTCATGGGTTTAAACCCTTCTGGGAATTCATTATCAATTACTTCATCAGTGAAGCATAGGGGGTGTGCGGAGCCTTTGTGTCGGGCTATGTAACGACGCAGTTCGTACGAGTCTTGTCTGCTGTGTTCGGCCCGGCCGGATTTGCTTTTGGTATATCTGGCATGACGGTCGTCGTCATGTGTTGGGGCGCGCCCTCGTGATCCGAAGATCGATCTTTTGTGTACTGCTTTGTTTTCCAATACATCTCGTAGGTCCTGCGTGTTACCCCGGGCCTTGCTGTTCTTGTTTGACTGGCGATAGGGTGCGGGCTGGACTTCGGGCTTATATGCCACTTTGTCTCGGCCACGAGGTGGTCGGTCTGCCGCATCATACGCTGGAAGCATAGGCTTTAATGCTTCCTCTTCAAGTTGGGGTAGCAACCTACACTTTGGGATACTTTTGATTGGGCGCTCGAGTTTGTGTTCCTCGGCTGCCAGGACCTCAGTCCATCAATCCGCTAGCAGATCTTGCTCAGCTTGAAGCTGTTGTTGCTTATTCTTCATTCTTTTTGCTGTGGCAATAAGCCCGCGCTTGAAGTGCTCCTGTTCGACGGGATCCTCAGGCACGATAAATTCTTCATCGCCGAGGCTCACCTCGTCTTCGGAGAGAGGCATGTAATTGTCATCCTCTGATTCTCTGTCTGCTGCCTGTTCCTTGGGGCTGGCTTGCCCATCCTCCTGCTCAAAGCCTGGCTGGAGGGGATTGTCTTCGTCTTCGGCACTATTTGCAGCGTTATTATCTCCTGTGTCGGTATCGCGGTTTTTGCTATGGCGGGGCTTAGAGCGGCGCCGATGACGCTGGTTCTTGGATTGCTTCTTGGGGGGATTATCCTCCGTTGCCTTATTGCCATCGCTTTCTTTGGGGGTGTCCACCATGTATATATCATACCATGAGGTGGCAGTCCAGTGCCCTGTGGGCGGCGGTTCCTGTTTGTCTCCCGCATCGTCGTCCATACTGTCGATGTCTTCGGAGTCGAAGTCGAGCATGTCGGTTAGGTCATCGACAGTGGCTACTAAGTGGGTGGTGGGTGGGGAATGAATTTCTTCGCCGTCCTCTTCCCACTCGAGCCGGACATAGTTCGGCCAAGGGTCTCCTGACAAGGAGAGAGACCGTAATGAGTTTAACACGTCGCCTAGGGGCGAGTGCTGAAAGATATCCGCGGAGGTGAACTCCATGATCGGTGCCCAATCAGATTGGATGGGCACGGACGCGAGCAGTTCGGAGTTTGTGGCCGGGGACGAATCCGAGTGTGCGGCCTCCGTGGTAGGGTCCATCCACCCATCCTCGGACAGCGTGATCTGTTCTGGATTGAGGGCCGGAGTAGTTACAGGTGTGATCTCCCGAACATTATCCGATGGCAGAGCTAAATCATTCTCATCGTGGCTGTGCGGCGTACCTGACATGGGTTCGAATCCGTCGAAGATCAAGTCTCTGTGGATGTTTGCGTATAGTTCAAGCTTCCAAACCTGACCTGATGGCCAGGAGCGTAGCTCTCGATCTACTCCAGATTGCTGAGCGAGTTGGCCCGCAGTACGAAGCCGCCGAATACAAAGATCTGTCCGAGGAGGAAAACCTTACCCTGGATCACATCGTTGCCGATGATCGAAGGAGCCATCAAGCCTTATGATGACGACATAGTGGAACTCTCAATGAAAGTACCAATGTCGGTGTCAAAACCGGCGGATCTCGGGTAGGGGGGCCCGAACTATGCATCTAAGGAGGATGGTAACAAGAGGCGGGGGACACAATGTTTACCCAGGTTCGGGCCCTCTCATTGGAGGTAATACCCTACTTCCTGCTTGATTGATCTTGATGATATGAGTATTACAAGAGTTGATCTACCACGAGATCGGAGAGGCTAAACCCTAGAAGCTAGCCTATGGTATGATTGTTGTTGTCCTATAGACTAAAACCCTCCGGTTTATATAGACACCGGAGGGGCTAGGGTTAAACAGAGTCGGTTACAAGGGAGGAGATCTACATATCCGGATCGCCAAGCTTGCCTTCCACGCAAAGGAGAGTCCCATCCGGACACAGGACGAAGTCTTCAATCTTGTATCTTCATAGTCCAACAGTCCGGCCAAAGTATATAGTCCGGCCGTCCGAGGACCCCCTAATCCAGGACTCCCTCAGGAGGGAGGGAGGGTGCTATCGAGAGCATGTGTGCGAGAAAGACACCTCGGGATAGAGTGAGTGAGCATGTGTGAGAGACCACCGATGGATATACACCGTGTGCATGTACATGTGAGAGAGAAAGTTAGCGCGTGTGTGAGGAGGGCCTATGGAGAGTGAAACTACACGTAAAGGACTGATGTACACATTGATTAAAAATATAAATTGTATCCAAATATTAGGATGGGATCATGATATTTGTAATTCGCATAAGGAACGGTCATTGATCCATCAAACATCTATATTCTATCGAATTTGAGCATGTCTATGTTATTATTCGACATAATTGATCCATAGAGTCAGTATTTTGAACTCCAGACAATGCATCACTTTAGCAATACGAATGTAAACATGAGTATAGTTCATGTTGTGTGTGTAAAGCACATTATACATACAGAAGTTACACAATGAACATTATAAATAGCTAGCTAGGAACTAGCATACATTTGAATTCAACTTAAGGTGGTTTAAAAAATTTGAATTCAACATGAAGTCCATTCAATTGTTTAAATTCGAGATCATGGCATTTCTAAATCATACCTAAGATATGGGGGCACCAATAGTTGCTCTGCTTATGTACATAAGAGCATATAGTCGTGTACAAAATAGATTCAAATTTAGCACCTCCATTCCAAAATAATTGTAGCTATAGGATTTTCAAGTGTCAAAATTTCAAAAAGAAGCACATAATTTAATGAGGTTTTCAAACATACAAGGTTAAATTTAACGTTGCCTATGTATGTCAATCCTTAAAGTTCAAGAGTACTCTAAATGTGAATGCTTCTTCTTTAAAATTTCGAACGAAGCGCCAAAAGAGCCTCCACTCGCCCGAAACCGCATGAGACCAATGTTTGGTGGAAGGAAATTATTTTTCTAACTCCGACCCGTGAAGCCTACCGGCCCGACGTCCAAAGGTCTAAACTGGGGTAGGTTTGTAACTTCATCTAGACACCACGCAACCGCCTCCGAAAAACATTCATACACTGTGGCTGCCTAACACACATGCGCTCGGCCGAAATCGCTCCCGCCCACTATTTGGGACACCTAGGATTATCGTCCTACCCCTGACCCGCAGTAGGTCCAAAATTTAAGAGGGGGCCAAAGTTTGTACTTTCCCCAAATTTCAAACAAGCGCCTCCCATATGTTCAAAACAAAAACAAAAACAAGCACGTCCTAAACAGAAACATTGTTCCCCCTTAGCTCCCCCCCCATCCGATTCCCCATTTGTACTCCATGGGCGCCAAAACTACCTCTCCACCAGTTGCGAAACCCTGGAATCCTCTGTCCGCCACCCCATCCCACCCATCAACCGCCGTGTCCCCCATCACGCCAGAGCCGATAACCCGACGTCGTCGTCCACCGCAACGCCCTCCACGGCTAGTAGTTGAAGCCAAGGCCGAGCTGCCTCCAGGACGCCGACATGCACTGTACCCAAGCCAGTTCAACCACGTCGTCCTATGCCTCTTACTTCCGCTCCAATGTCGCCCCTGTCTAACGCACCGGAGCTATTCCCGCTACATCGTCCTTTGCCCCCTTGGATCTACTTCCCCTCCGCCGACAGACGGCCACCGCAACATAGTCAATAATTTGGCCATGGGTTCGTCCAAGGCTCCAACCTCCTCCAAAACATCGGTTCCCCAGGTAAAAAGAAGAACATCGCCGTGAAATAAGGAGGGCACATCACTGGCAACCGGAACTGGTACTCCTCTTCCCTTATTCGTGCAAATCTTACATGTTTGCTTGCACGGTATTCATCCCACAGAAGACACTAGTTGACCGCTTCTTCCTACACCTTCTTCCTGATACTAGATGTTCCTAGTAACTCGCAATGCACAAGGTTTCTCCTCATATACTATTTCACCTTAGCTAGAGGTCTGTCGCCCCCTGGATTTCAATTCCTGGTCAGTTGATTCCCAATTAAAGGAAGCATTCCCCGATGTAACAGGCGCTAGTCCGCCTATTACGACGGGGAAGCAGCGCCTTGGTGTTTATCTTAGGGGTGTGTGTGGGTCCTAGGAGCTGCTAGCGCCCGATTTGGAGGTTGGTCGGGCTTAAAGGGATGGTCGGGGGGCGCTGCCAAGCATGGCGGTGGTGTGAGGTCGAGGGGTGGGTGGGGCGGCGGAGGCAGGGGTCTAGGCCGGTGGTCGCTGTTGGTTCGAGAAAGATCATCAACAGTGACTGGCGGGAGGTACACGAAGGCCATCTGCCAGTTCCTTGTAGATCATACGGTTCATAAAAAATCAACTGACCTATTTATTTTCAGTCAACTGTTATTTTGATAGGACCACATGTGGTGGTGTGCTGGAGGAGTACCTGCATTTCCCATCCATCCCTGTGCTCATATATTACAAATCATATGGAGTAGAATCTAATTTTATCTGCCATGTGTAGGATCGAAAGTATGTCTAGAGGGGGGTGATTAGACTACTTGACCAAATAAAAATCTAGCCTTTCCCAATTTTATGTCTTGGCAAATTTTAGCAACATAGCACAAGTCAAGCAATCAACCTACACATGCAATTCTGAGAGTATAGCAGCGGAATGTAAATCGTTGCATATGAAGGTAAAGGGGAGGAGTTTAGAGGGAGAAAACACGATGTAGACACAGAGATTTTTGGCGTGGTTCCGATAGGTGGTGCTATCGTACATCCCTGTTGATGGAGACATCAACCCACAAAGGGTAACGGTTGCGCGAGTCCACGGAGGGCTCCACCCACGAAGGGTCCACGAAGAAGCAACCTTGTATATCCCACCATGGCCATCGCCCACGAAGGACTTGCCTCACTTGGGTAGATCACAAAGTAGGAGATCTCCTTGCCCTTAGAAACTCCTTGGTTCAACTCCACAATCTTGATGGAGGCTCCCAAGTGACACCTAACCAATCTAGCAGACACCACTCTCCAAAAGGTAATAGATGGTGTGTTGATGATGAACTCCTTGCTCTTGTGCTTGAAATGATAGTCTCCCCAACACTAAACTCTCTCACACAGATTTGGATTTGGTGGAAAGATGATTTGAGTGGAAAGAAACTTGGGGAAGGCTAGAGATCAAGATTCTTATTGTTCGACTGGAATATCTTGGTCTCAACACATGAGTAGGTGGTTCTCTCTTAGAGAATTGATGGTGGAAGTGTAGGCATGTTCTGATGGATCTCTCCACGAATGGAGGATGGGTGGAGGGGTATATATAGCCTCCACACAAAATCTAACCGATATGCACAATTTACCAAACTCGATGAGACCGAATAGTTAAAACTCGGTTAGACCGATTCAGTTAAAAATGTGAATGTTAGGCTTTTTGGTGGGACCGACATGTGAACTCAGTGGGACCGATTTCATTAGGGTTAGGCCATAACTTAATCTCATTGAGACCGATCACAGGAACTCGGTGAGACCAATTTTTGTAATAGGCAAATAGAGAGTTGGTCAGGCAAACTCGGTGGGACCGATCGCTCATTTCGGTGAGACCGAAACGTTATGAAAAGGAAACAGAGACTTTGCATTGCGAACTCGGTGGGACCGATCACTCATCTCGGTTAGACCGAAATGTTACGAAGGGGAACAGAGAGTTTGCAATCCCATCTCGGTGAGACCGAACCGATTAGGGTTTCTAGCTATGGCTATGCCAAATGAACTCGGTGGCGCCAGATAGATCAAATCGGTGGGCCAAGTTTGACTTTTGGTTTGGGACATATGTGGATATGAGAAAGTGGTTGAGGGATCTTGGAGCATATCACTAAGCATTTTGAGCAAGCAAGCCATTAAGCAACACCTCATGCCCTTTTAATAGTATTGGCTATTCCTATGGACTCAATGTGATCTTGGATCACTAAAATGAAAATGTAGAGACTTGAGCCTTTGCCAATATATGTCCTTAGCATTTTGAGGGGTCCACATTCCTAGTCCATGCCATGCCAATCATTGAACTTTCTGAAATGATCATCTTGAAATAGCATTAGTTAAATGAGCTATATGTTGTTAGGAATTACCAAAACCACCCAGGGATAGTTGCAGTTTAAATCTCCCCCTTTTTGGTAATTGATGAAAACATATAGATCAAAGCCTCAACAAATGATAATGGGATTGAAATACATCGTCGCTTTGAGAATTATGTGATAAGCAAGAGCTCCCCCTAAATTTGTGCATTATTTAAAATTTGCTTTTGAATGCAAATGCACAATCGATTAGAATCATGGGTTACTCTTCCATGTCGCATACATCTTGTTGGAGCACTCAAAATGATAGAAATTAAAATATGCACTCATCACCAAGACAAAGTGAATGATCATATATGAGAGATAAGTAATAACATCATTCAAGCACAAGCATTAAGATATGATATGATCAAACACATGATCAAACAAGTATCTCACACACACATAAAGTATCAACCTGGCAAGCAAACAAATAGGTAGCAAATAAGAGATAGCAAAAAGAGACAAGCTATCTCTCTCTCAGCCTATGATCTATACACTTTCTCCCCCTTTGGCAAGAAGTTACCAAAAAGCTCAAAAATGCATAGTGATATGCGTCTCACTAGGCTCTCTTGATTCTGAGTCAGGGTGGCTAGTCCTTTCTCAATCCTCAAAGTTGCTTGAATCAGATATGCAAGTTGATCTTGCTTTGACTTGAGAAACACTTGAGAAGCCTCTTCAACACTTGGCATTTTGGTTACCTTCTCAGGTTTGCTTTCTCCCTCTTCTCTTGAGCCTCTATAGAAGTGGGATCTTCTTCATCCATGACAACTATGTTGTCTTCAAAGTCAGGCCTCAAGGGAAGATGTTCCTTGTCCATTAGGTATGTGCATGTGCCCATCTTGGAGTTGGTGAGCATCTAGATGTGTCGAGCATACCCACATGACCTCTTTTGACCTGCAGCTACCCTCTTGATTGTCTCAACAATCAGACTCATCACTTTGAACTTTTGGGGCACATCAAACAACTGCAACAATTTTATGGAATGGCCTATGATCATCCTATGATCGCCTGACTTGGGCAACAAGGTATGCCTCAAGATGGTGTTGATGATGGCCAGTCCAGACAATATATAATACACAGAGCCTAGCTTGTGAGTCTCCAAGGCTTTGTCAAGAATCTCCTTATACATGTTAGCCATGGAGTTGTGGTCTTTCTTCTTCTTGGCATAGACATATATGTCATCCTCATGCTCTATAGGGGCATTTATCAGCTTTGCCTACTCAGCAACTGTCAATTTGTACCTTGTACCTTCAGACATCCAGACAATTCTACCATCAGGATAGAAATGTGATGTGGAGTAGAATTGCATGATGAGCTCACCATTCCACTTGGTGAGTTTCTAACCCACAAAAGCATCTACCCCACACAGCCTGAAGCTCTCATGCACTCCTGGGAAGTGGTCTTCATTGTTATCAATATACTTCCAGTCTACCCACTTCATGTTGTAGACAATGGGCTTCTTATCTAGCAGAACAATCTCATAGAAGTCCTGCTGCTCCTTGGTGTGAAATCTATAGTCCACAATGGTCCTTCTCCTCACAGCATATGGATCAGATTGTCTCCACAATCTAAGACATGCATCCTTTCTGATCTTCATATTTTCTGCCACTGGATGATTGTCATCATGGTCAGCGATCTTGTGCTTCAGCTTCCTAATCACTTGGGCTTCAACATCTTCTTCTTCAATCTCAATATCAGGCACTGGGGCCTTGTTCTTCTCAGCAGCTGGTATATTCCTTGTGCTCCTCTTTGGTGCAGTCTTGGGGGCTGGAGTAGAAGCTTTGGGGGCATTATTGGGCTTACAAGGGGCAACCCCAGACTTGATGGCATCCCCCATCAACTTTTGAGCATTAGGTGCTGGTGCAACATCCTCTTCCTCTTCCTCTTCATCCTCGGCTGGCTCTTCCATCATAGAGGATCTCCCAATGACCTTGGCCATGGTCTTCTTGACCCTTTCCTTTCTCTTCTTGCCCTCACCAGCAACCTCCTCAATAGTTGACTTGGAAGTCTCAAGTGTGGAGGCTCTGGCCTTAGAAGTGGGCACTCTCTTTGAAGGAGCCTTTTTGTGCATACCAGGCTTTGTAGATGCAGCTGTGCCAAACTCTTTCTTGACAACCCTTTTCTTGGAGCTGACCTCCTCCTCAGCAGCTACATAGTCTTCATCTTCAGACTCAGAATTTCTCTTCCTCCTCTTCCTAGTAGCAGCCTTAGGCAGGTTGCTAGGAGTACTTCTGTTGCCTTCATCATAACTGTCAGAGGGACTAGTGCCCTCACTCAGATTCATCTGCTCTTCTGACTAGTTCTGGCTATCACTCTGATCAGAAATTCTGGCACTGCAAGCAGACAGCTGACCCTGTGAATAGTTATAGATGAGATAGAGCAGGTGAGCATCACAAAGTGCAGAGGTTTTGCAAAATAGATGAGTCAAAAACTTAGTTTTAGTTTTTCACAGAAAGCATTACAGATCTACCAATTTGTTAAACTTGGTGACACCGAAGCAACTTTTGGAGTCTAAACTAGTGACATCGGTCAGACCGAGACACAGTTCGGTGACTCCGAGATTGCTAGGGTTTCACTGAGAGTTGAACTCGGCCACACCGATTTGCAAGTTTTGGTCAGAATGAAAAGTGCAAGTGCAATGGCTTGAGCCAAATTGGTGAGACCGATTTCCACAACTCGGTTGGTCCGAGATGAGTTCAGCGGAAACCTAACCCTAAATTTTCGAATCAAATCTAATCTAAAGGAAGTTTTTGCTGGACAAGATGATCTCATACATGGTAAGAAACATGGCATTTGCTTTGTGCTAAGAATCGGAGGAACGAATTGCACAAAGTTTCAAACTCATACCCTAGTTCGGTGATGAGCTCGCTACGGCGGCAACGGCGGGGTTGAATTCCGTTGACGGCGATGGCGACCACCGGCGGGAGGTCGTTGGCGATGAGAGGACGATCCGGAGACCCAAGACAACAGAGCAGGACACACGTGGGTGAAGAGGTTTGGAGACATTTCCAAAATTTGACCCGTCGCCATATATATCCTGACCCTGTCGTTGTGACCGAGTGGAACAACTCGGTGGCACCGAGATGCAGAATCACAAGTGGTTACTGCAACTCGGTGTGACCGAAAGGTTCTAAATGGTTGCACTGAGATTCAAAACCTAGATCAACTCAGTGAACTCGGTTTGACCGAAAGGGATGAATCGGTCAGACCGAAATGCATAGAGAGGTTTTGGAAGTTTAAGTCTATGACGAATCGGTGACTCCGAGTGCTCCTCACACAGATGGTTCGAATCTGACTTGATCAAACTTTGTGATGTATCATGAATAGAGTTTGAGATGAGAAAAGCATAGATAGCTAGAGGAAGTTCTTAGGCATTCTTGTCCATCCATTTGGCAAAAGGAAAAAGGAGCCAAACAATCAAAGCAACAAAATGGATGTCCTCGAATGAGTAAAATATGCAACCAACATGCTCACACAATAAAATGGCAAATGAAATATGTGACAAAGCATTCACAAACACTCTAGCATCTATCAAACAATTGGCGATGACTAGGTCATCTATATATGAGTATATTGACTTAGGAGTCAAATGAGAACATTTGATCATAGGTCATACTCATCGTTTAAGCACAAGTGGGTTTACCACTTTTACATAAAGCATTGTTGTGTTCACACCATTAGAGTTGCTTTAGCTCAATATTTAGAGTAAAGCTCCCCTAGATGTGATATCCCCCCTAAGAGGGATGAACTAACCTTGGGTTTTGTCGATGATGACTTCATGTAGATGTTGAAGATATGGATGCTCAATGTTGATGTAGATCATTCGGAGCAATCCATTGGAGTGATTTGCACTTTCAATACCTACATGGGTTAGTCCCATGAGGAACAACCAAGGATATCCATAGACATAGAGTTAAATTCACACAAGATAATGTCCATCAAAGCATTATGTTACCTTGTCCCTTGTCTTACCAACAAGAGGCTTTGTGACTCCTCGAACTAGTGCATGATGTGGAAGTTGTTTGCACTTGTTCTTGCCAAAATGATATGAGTGAAGTATGTTGGCGGTGTCACCCTCAAGAACTCTCTAGTTCTTCTTCTTCGGGATCCACATCAACTTGATGGGAATCCTTGGAGTTGTAGTCGCACTTTATGAGGTGGAACTTGATGTAGTCATGGGAACCCACTTGACCAAGGCCTTGGGAACTTCTTCAAACGCATCAATCTCCTCTTGAAGCTTGTCCTTGCCTTTTTGCTTGTGGTCTTGTGGTTGAAGATCATCTTGAGCTTGTGTCCCCTTGAAATAAGTAGGATCTTACTTCTCTTGTTGAGGAACAAACTTCGTCTTGGGGTATTGATCTTCTTCCCATTCAACTCCATTGGCATTGAACATTCGTTCAAAACCAATACCTTCATTCTTCTGGTGCCTTCCTTGCTAGTGTACAATTTGCTCAAATTGCTTACTTCCGGCAAGGCTCTTGTAAACACCTTTTTCTATAATTCCCTTCAATAAGCTATTTTCTTTATCAAGTGTAACTTGGCTAAGAGAGTCATTAGTGGAATCAACAGAACTACTAGAAGCAACAATATTGGATTTAACATGATTATTGTTACTACTAGAAGACGAATCTTTCTTGCTCTTGTTGCTAGATTTTACTTGTGGCATGTAAGTAGACAAGAGTAAATGCTTGGCAATGTAAGAAGAACTTTTCTTGTGAAGATCATCATTGATTGCCTTTAAGAACCCATGCTCTTACTCAAGGTTGAGCTTTTCAAAGCATAGCTTCTCATGAGTCTTTAAAAGCTCTTGATGATCTTCCAAGGTAGTTTCATGAGATAACTTAAGAGTGTTTAGTTCTTTAGTTAGACACTCAATCTCCTTCTTATCATCGTCATTTGTTTTATCTTGATTAGCATGATTAATAGCAAGTTTGTCATAGTTTTCATCACTAGAGTTGTCAACAAGTAAATCATCATGACCTAGCAAATCATCTTCATCACTATTGAAATCGACATACTCAAGGTGTGATACCTTTGGACCTTTAGCCATGAAGCATCTTCCAATTCCTTCATTTGGTGAGTCAAATACGTCATAGGAGTTGGTCGACACAAGTGTTAGACCGGCAACGCCTTCATCTTGAGTATATTCGGAGTCGGAGTGATAACTTCTCTCGGAGTGATGGTCGGAGTTGGAGCCGGATACCCATTCACCAACGTGAGCTTGATGTCTTCGTTTTGTGTAGCTCCTTGATGACTTGTCCTTTCTTTCCGAATCCTTGCTTCTATGAGAGGTTATTCGTTCATAACGATCATCTCTACTCCTTCTCTCTCTTGGGGGTGATTCTTCTCTCCTACTTCTCCTTTTAGGTGAGTCTTCTCTTCTATTGTAGGGAGCGTACACTCATTGGAGTAGTGTCTGGGTCTTCCACAATTGTAGCAATTACGCTCGCGACTAGAAGATCTTTTGTCATTGTAGGACCTTGACTTGAACTTCTTTCTTGGCTTCTACTCTTGTAGAACTTGTTGAAGTTCTTCACCATTAGGCTCAATTCCTCATTGAAGGCTTGTTTCTCAGTTGATGATGTAGGAGCATCACATGAGGCTTTGTAGGCACCACTAGACTTGTTGTGAAGCTCTTCTTTATCCTTGAGTGACATCTCATGAGCAACAATTCTCCCAATGACTTCTGTTGGCTTGAGATCTTTGTAATTGAGCATCATTTGGATCAATGTGCACATGGTATCATATTTTCCATCCAAGGCTCTTAGGATCTTCTTGATGATGAATCTGTCGGTCATCTCTTCACTTCCTAAGCCCGCAATCTCATTTGTGATGAGAGCTAGCCTAGAGTACATTTCAACGACACCTTCACCATCCTTTATTTTGAACTTGTCAAGCTGACTTTGAAGCAGGTCCAATTTGGATTCCTTGACGGAGTTGGTACCTTCGTAAATATAAATCAAAGTATCCCAAATTTCCTTAGCATTCTCAAGACGGCTGATTTTGGTGAATTCTTCGTGGCACAATCCATTGAAGAGGATATCGCAAGCTTGAGCATTGTATTGTAGCATCCTTAATTCTTCCGCAATAGCTTCACGATTTGGTTCTCTCCCATCGAAGAATTCACCTTGCAATCCAATACACACAATAGCCCAAACAGCGGGGCTAGCCAAATGGAGTGTGGTTTGTAGGCCGAAAGACCAGGGCAGCCTCGGTATTCATGACCTGCAAGTCAAGAATGAGGCCCTACTTAATAAATGGTTGTTCAAAATTCTTACTGAGGATGGTCTTTGGCAAACCATGCTACACAATAAGTATATAGGCCAAAAGGCAGTGTCTCGGGTATATTGGAAACCTGGAGACTCACACTTTTGGGCCGGCCTAATGGCGGCAAAGAAACATCTCTTTCGCTTTGGGTCTTTCGCGATAAAGGACGGGTCGGAGATTTGTTTTTGGGAAGACATATGGCTAGGCAATGCTAGCCTCCGAGAACAATACCCAGCCTTATACAACATTGCACGCAATAAGAATAATACTATGGCGCAAGTGCTCAGCTCATCCCCACCAAATATTTCGTTCAGGCGGGATTTGATTGGCACCCGACTTATGTCATGGAATGATCTATTGTCCCATCTGGATTCGATTATCCTGACACAAGGTTGTGATGTGTTTCGCTAGAACCTTACTACATCGGGGTCTTTCACAGTAGACTCTATGTATCGTGCACTCACGCATTCTGAGGTACCGGTGAGTAATAACAAAAAAATTGGAAAGCGAAGGTACCACTTAAAGTCAAAATATTCATGTGGTATCTCCATAGGGGAGTTGCGCTAACAAAAGACAACCTCGCATGACGCAACTGGTCGGGAAGTAAGAAGTGTTGTTTTTGTACTCATGACGAGATAATTAAACACCTCTTTTTTCACTGTAAGTTTGCGTGTTCTACGTGGCCAGCCACCCAAATAGCGTCAAATTTGTATCCGCCCACAAGTGTTGCCAATATTTTTGGTCATTGGCTGGACGGTATTTCAAATACGTACAAAACGCTAATAAGGGTGGGAGCGTATGCCTTAGTATGGTCGCTATGGCTATGTAGAACTGATGTTGTTTTTAGTGACAAAATTGTTTCTCCTTTGCAGGTTATTTTCCATTGTACGCACTTACTTCGTACATGGTGTACACTACAATGAGCGGAGTACCAACCACTATTCAAGGCAGTGTGTATGTTGTTGGAGCAGGTGGCTACGGAGGTTTTTACCCAACACGGATGGTAGCATAATCTCCGGCTCGGTCCATCATCTCTTTCGACATAGGCATAGTGTCGGTCTATGGACTCTACTGTTGCCCAATTGTCGATCTTTTATCTTTTTGTTTATCAGACTACTGGTGTTTGGCTATGTACATCCTAGTTATGCAGAGGCCGGGTGATACTCTTAATGCTTTGTATCACTTTGATGCTACATTTTGAGATAATAAAAGCGCCCTTTATCGAAAAAATCTTATGCTTCCAACTAGCAAAATTAGTACCATCAAAGTAAGGACCTCTATGGTGGTAATTTCCCTTGCTAGATGTCATACTCTCCTAGGTTGTGAAACCAAGGCTATGATCACCAAAGCTATGGAAATCAAGGCAAATGGAGACCACGGCTCTGATACCACTTGTAGGATCGAAAGTATGTCTAGAGGGGGTGATTAGACTACTTGACCAAATAAAAATATAGCCTTTTCCCAATTAAGTCTTGGCAGATTTTAGCAACTTAGCACAAGTCAAGAAATCAACATAGACATGCAATTCTAAGAGTATAGCAGCGGAATGTATACCATTGCATATGAAGGTAAAAGGGGAGGAGTTTTGAGGGAGCAAACGCGATGTAGACACAAAGATTTTTGGCGTGGTTCTGATAGGTGGTGCTATCATACATCCACGTTGATGGAGACTTCAACCCACGAAGGGTAACAGTTATGCGAGTCCACGGAGGGCTCCACCCACGAAGGGTCCACGATGAAGAAACCTTGTCTATCCCACCATGGCCATCGCCCACGAAGGACTTGCCTCACTTGGGTAGATCTTCATGAAGTAGGCGATCTCCTTGCCTTTACAAACTCCTTGGTTCAACTCCACAATCTTGATGGAGGCTCCCAAGTGACACCTAACCAATCTATGAGACACCAATCTCCAAGAGGTAATAGATGGTGTGTTGATGATGAACTCCTTGCTCTTGTGCTTGAAATGATATTCTCCCCAACACTAAACTCTCTCACATAGATTTGCATTTGGTGGAAAGATGATTTGAGTGGAAAGCAACTTGGGGAAGGCTAGAGATCAAGATTCTTGTTGTTGGACTGGAATATCTTGGTCTCAACACATGAGCATGTGGTTCTCTCTCAAAAAATGTATGGTATAAGTGTAGGCATATTCTGATTGCTCTCTCCATGAATAGAGGATGGGTGGAGGGGTATATATAGCCTCCACACAAAATCTAACCGTTACACACAATTTACCAAACTCGGTGAGACCGAATAGTTAAAACTCGGCCAGACCGATTCAATTCAAAATGTGAACGTTAGGCTTTTCGGTGGGACCGACATGTCAACTCGGTGGGACTGACTGTTGGTGTCAAAACCGGTGGATCTCGGGTAGGGGGTCCCGAACGGTGTGTCTAAGGTCTATGGTAACAGGAGATGGGGGACACAATGTTTACCCAGGTTCGGGCCCTCTCTATGGAGGTAATACCCTACTTCCTGCTTGATTGATCTTGATGAATATGAGTATTACAAGAGTTGATCTACCACGAGATCATAATGGCTAAACCCTAAAAGTCTAGCCTGTCTGACTATGATTATGAGGATATATGTCTACGGACCTAGCCCTCCAGTTTATATAGACACCGGAGGGATCTAGGGTTACATAAGGTCGGTTACAGAGAAAGGAATCTTCATATTTGATTGCCAAGCCTGCCTTCCACGCCAAGGAGAGTCCCATCCGGACACGGGTAGAGTCTTCGGCCTTTGTATCTTCACAGCCCATCAGTCTGGCCCATGTCTAATAGGTCGGACGCCCAAGGACCCCTTAGTCTAGGACTCCCTCAGTAGCCCTGAACCAGGCTTCAATTACGAGGTGTCTGGCGCACAGATTGTCTTCGGCATTGCAAGGTGGGTTCCCCTTTCCGAATACTCCAAGATAGTCTTCGGACGTAATTAACATGTCCAGATCTGCAATACAAGCACCACACACAACCACAGAGAATATAATATTGCACAAGTCCAATCCGCTAATAACTTTTTATAATGTGACATCACGTCTGCTTGGTCATCATTTCGAACCGTTTTCTGTCTGTAGTTCCACGTTTTGAGACGGGTTCTAATAGGCATGTCTTGTCGAAGCAGAGATTGTGTCCCCTTATTGCGGGATTCTCATCAATACGAGCGTGGGTAATATAACCGTGCCATTTACACAGCCCTTGGGGACAGATGAGTTTTAAGGCTAGTGGGGAGGCGCTTAATATTCACTGCCTTTATAAGGAGATAAGGACTCCCTTTCTTCACCCACACCTCCTCTCTTTTTCTGTCCTTCCATTCTCGAGCTCCAGCGCCCAAGTCCTCATTCTTTCCCTCTCAAGGAAGCACTCAGCCATGTCCGGATCCAGAGGTCAAGGCAAGTGGATTGCCTCCTCCATTAGGGAGAAGGACATCACGAAGCTTAGGGAGGCCGGGTATCTAGCAAAAGAAATCGCCCACCGGCTTCCAGCAAAGGGGCAAATCATCCCCACCTCGAAGCCCAACGAGAGGGTGGTGTTCATCCCTCATTTCGTCCACGGGTTAGGGTTTCCTCTCCACCCTTTCGTCCGCGGGCTTATGTTCTATTACGGGCTAGATTTCCATGATCTAGCCCCGAACTCCTTCCTCAACATCTCGACATACATTTACGGGTGTGAGGCTTTCCTCCGCATCCAACCTCACTTCAGACTATGGCTCAAGATCTTCAACGTGAAGCCGAAGGTGGTGGACGGTAAGCACGCGGAGTGCGGATGCGCTATGGTGAGCAAGATGCCCAATGTCACATGGCCCTAGGGTACTTTTGTGGAGACCGTCAAGGAGTGGAAAAAATTGTGGTTCTACATCACAGAGCCCCAATGCGGCTCACCTCCTGGATAGAGAAAGGCCCGAATTGGTCTTCGGGCTAGTTCTTTTGCTGGCTTAAAAAATAAGCCACCTCCTCCCCAGCTTATTCTATAAGTTGTCACTCTTATACATTGTGGCTTCTAAACTAGTTATGAGATAACTAATTCAGAAGCCTCAACAAATTTTGGGTGCAGCTTATTTTTTAAGCTAGGGAGGGGCAGCTTATTTTTTAAGCCGCTCAAAAGAACTGACCCTATGTCGGACGAGCTGATAGCGCTGCAAACGCGCATTCAAAGCATGGTGGATAAAAACATCAAGCTCATCGACGTAATCTAGGTGATGCTGGTTCGCCGGATCCTCCCGTGCCAGAGACGAAGCTGGCCGTTATGGGAATTCGACCCAAAGAAGCACAAAACTTTGGAAAGGCTCTTCGGAACCACTCACGAAGATGCCTGGAAGTTGCTCTTTAAGGGCAATGAGACGCCGCCCGCCATAGACTCGGACCGCGAGCATGATATTACCCATCATGCCAATGCGGTAAGTCCTTCTCGTCTCAAGGCGCATCCTCGACTTGCTTGTTTCAAGGAGGATATCTAAACTTTGTTATTATTGCTTTTTCAGGTATGGACGGAGAGGGTGGAGCGGATTCACTGTTCAGCTCCGCTACCCGAAGAACCAGTCATCCCGCTCCTGGCGAAGAAGCTGGTGCCGGCGCCCTATAAGGCGCCGGAGAAGAAGGCCAAGGGGGTCCGGAGTGGCCTCCGCCGCAAGGGAGGTTCGGACGTGTCATCCGAAGACAATACTATCTCCTCCGTCGCTAAAGACGATGACGAGGAGAAGGAAGAAAGCACCTCTCCCCCTGATGGGGGGAGGAAGAAGAGGGCGGCCTCCACAAATCTGGAGGCGCCCAAGAGGGGGAAGGGTCCCCCTGCTGATAACACCGCATGGGACGTCGAAAGCAGCCCAGAGCGATGCCCCCGAAACAAGCCTATGGCCACGTCGTAAGCACTAAAAACCCACATACGTGCATACATCCAGCCTCTCTTGCTTCATGATATTAATATGTTTAAATGATGTTGTTGCAGTCCGGCCCACGACAGCAACCAGCGATCCTCATTAAGGGGTTCGTTGGATTCGAAGGCGATGGCCAGCGAGTCACCGCCGTCCGTTCACTCTCCCACGGCCAAGGGCGACGACGAGGTGTTGTCCCAAAGGACCTTCCCCGGCCAGGGAGAGGTTCAGGAGGCCGCCCGGGTGGCTCCAGAGGGCGAAGCCTCGGCTGCCAGACACATGGGGGAGCAGACCCCCATGGCGAGTGGGGATGGGGGCCTTGATCAATTCGGCCCCCAGCCGAATACAAGTCCGGAGACCTATACGGCTCCGGAATCCGGCGAGCAACCTCCTTCGAACGAAGGGGTTGTGCCTGTTCCGCCGGTGACCTCTGTCCAACCAGAGGCACCGGATAATCTGCTGGAAGCGCTACGAGGCGCTTCCATTGTGGATGAACATCGTATCCTTATGGGTACGGTGATTGAGAGGGTTCAGTCCGTCAAGAGCGGACTAACCAAGGCCTGCAGCAGCCTGCTGATAGGTTTTGAGGTAAGCGACGCAAAAGAGAAAACCCCCATATAGACAGTAGCCCCTGAGACACTGTCCGGTGTTCATAAAGAAAAGCCGAACAGAGGATGAATTTATTTTTGTAGGAGACTAACTAAATATGTGTTATATGAATAAGTAGGCGTCGTTCCTGGCCGCGACCTCACATACTGCCGAAGTCTCCGGACTAAAGCAGAGACTGGAGCGGGTCGAGGAGGAGCTCGGCCAAGCGAGGAAGTAGCTGGAAGACCAGCAAGGTATGTAATGAATCGCTATATATATTCAGAAAGAATACAGAATAAATGATGTATATTGACCGTAGTGTCATGATATGTGTAGGAGCGACGACCGAGGTCGAGGCCCTTAAAAAGGCCCTGGCCAAAGCCGAGGGGAAGGTTGTCAAGGAGCAGGCCGCTCGTAAGAAGCTTAAGGCCAGGATGAACGAGGTCCAGCAAGAGCTCCAAGACGCTGTGAAGAAGTGCGAGGCCTTGGAGTGCGATGTTTTGGCTCGGGAGACCGAACTCGCTAAGGCTCGCCAAAGCGTGGAAGTGGCCCGGGTTGAAGCCCAGGGTGCCCTCCAGGAGATCTAGGAGGCCAAGAAGATCGCGGCGGGTAAGGCGTTTAATATGCAAAGCAAGTATGTGAAGAAGAAGTATTTCTTACTAACCCGGATTCGGAGTTCTCCAGGGGCATTTGCAGATCAGCCGCGCAGTGTGTCCGACGCTGCGGAGTTCTTCCAAGCCGAAGAGGGGAGCTCAACAGAGATGCTGTTCTGGTCGCAATATCTTGTGCCAGAACATCCAGTGCCCTTTAGCGATTAGCTAAAATAGCTGGTCGAGCTGCATAGGGTGGCCGAACTGGCCATGAAGGATATAATAATCCGGCTGTGGCCCACCGAAGCTATGCACGGCAGCTACTTTGGGCTCGTGAAGCGGCTTGTGAACGCCTGTCCTCGGCTGGACGTCGTCAAGCAATCGGCCTGCATTGAGGGTGCGCGCATGGCCTTTGCCCACGTCAAAGTGTGGTGGGCGAAGATGGATGATAACCCATAAGTATATGGGATCGCAACAGTTTTCAAGGGTAGAGTATTCAACCCAAATTTATTCATTCGACACAAGGGGAGCCAAATAATATTCTCATATTAGCAGCTGAGTTGTCAATTCAACCACACCTGGAAACTTAGTATCTGCAACAAAGTGTTCAGTAGCAAAGTAATATGATAGTAGTGGTAACGGTAGCAAAAGGTAACGATAGCAAAAGTAATGTTTTGGGTATTTTGTAGTGATTGTAACAATAGCAACTAAAAGTAATGTTTTGGGTATTTTGTAGTGATTGTAACAATAGCAACGGAAAAGTAAATAAGTGAAGAACAATATATGGAAAGCTCATAGGCAATGGATCGGTGATAGAGAATTATGCCGGATGTGGTTCATCATGTAACAGTCATAACCTAGGGTGACACGGAACTAGCTCCAATTCATCAATGTAATGTAGGCATGTATTCCGAATATAGTCATACGTGCTTATGGAAAAGAACTTGCATGACATCTATTGTCCTACCCTCCCATGGCAGCGGGGTCCTAGCAGAAACTAAGGGATATTAAGGCCTCCTTTTAATAGAGTATCGGACCAAAGAATTAACACATAGTGAATACATGAACTCCTCAAACTACGGTCATCACCGGAAGTGGTCCCGATTATTGTCACTTCGGGGTTGTCGGATCATAACACATAGTAGATGACTATAGACTTGCAAGATAGGATCAAGAACTCGCGTATATTCATGAAAACATAATAGGTTCAAATCTGAAATCATGGCACTCGGGCCCTAGTGACAAGCATTAAGCATAGCAAAGTCATAGCAACATCAATGTCAGAACATAGTGGATACTAGGGATCAAACCCTAACAAAACTAACTTGATTACATGATAAATCTCATCCAACCCATCACCGTCCAACAAGCCTGCGATGGAATTACTCACGCAGGGCGGTGACCATCATGAAATTGGTGATGGAGGATGGTTGATGATGATGATGGCGACGGATTCCCCTCTCCAAAGCCCCGAACGGACTCCAGATCAGCCCTCCCGAGAGAGTTTAGGGCTTGGCGGTGGTTCTGTCTCGTAAAACACGATGAATCTTTCTCCATGATTTTTTTTTCTCTCCGAACACGAATATATAGAGTTGGAGTTGAGGTCGGAGGAGCTCCAGGGGGCCCACGAGGTAGGGGGCGCGCCCCCGCCCTCGTGGCTAGGGTGTGGGCCCCCTGGTCTTGATCTTTTGCTAGTATTTTTTATTATTTCCAAAAATACGCTCCGTGGAGTTTCAGGTCATTTCGAGAACTTTTATTTCTACACATAAATAACACCATGGCAATTCTGCTGAAAATAGCGTCAGTCCGGGTTAGTTCCATTCAAATCATGCAAGTTAGAGTCCAAAACAAGGGCAAAAGTGTTTGGAAAAGTAGATACGATGGAGACGTATCAACTCCCCCAAGATTAAACCATTGCTTGTCCTCAAGCAATTCAGTTGACAAACTGAAAGTGATAAAGAAAAACTTTTACAAACTTTGTTTGCTCTTGTTGTTGTTAATATGTAAAGTCAACATTCAAGTTTTCAGCAAAGATTATGAACTAACCATATTCACAATAACTCTTAGGTCTCATGTTTACTCATATCAATGGCATAGTCAACTAGCGAGCAATAATAATAATAAATCTCGGATGACAACACTTTCTCAAAACAATCATAATATGATATAACAAGATGTTATCTCGCTAGCCCTTTCTGAGACCGCAAAACATAAATGCAGAGCACCTTTAAAGATCAAGGACTGACTAGAGATTGTAATTCATGGTAAAAGAGATCCAGTCAAGTCATACTCAATGTAAACTAACAGTAATGCATGCAAATGACAGCGGTGTTCTCCAACTGGTGCCTTTTTTAATAAGAGGATGATGACTCAACATAAAAGTAAATAGATAGGCCCTTCGCAGAGGGAAGAAGGGATTTGTAGAGGTGCCAGAGCTCGGTTTTGAAATAGAGGTGAATAATATTTTGAGTGGTATACTTTCATTGTCAACATAACAACCAAGAGATGGCGATATCTTCCATGATACACACATTATAGGCGGTTCCCAAACAGAATGGTAAGGTTTATACTCCCCCTCCACCAACAAGCATCAATCCATGGCTTGCTTGAAACAACGAGTGCCTCCAACTAACAAGACTCCCTGGGGTAGTTTTGTTTGCAATTATTTTGATTTTATTTGCATAAAGCATGGGATTGGGCATCCCGGTGACCAACCACTTTCTCATGAGTGAGGAGCGGAGTCCACTCCTCTTGAGAATAACCCGCCTAACATGGAAGATACGGATAGCCCTAGTTGATACATGAGCTATTCGAGCAAACAAAATAGGATATTTATTTGAAGCTTTAGAGTTTGGCACATACAAATTTACTTGGAATGGCAGGTAGATACTGTATATAGGTAGGTATGGTGGACTCATATGGAATAACTTTAGGGTTTATGGGATTGGATGCACAAGCAGTATTCCCGCTTGGTACAGGTGAAGGCTAGAAAAAGACTGGGAAGCGACCAGCTAGAGAGCGACAACAGTCATGAACATGCATTAAAATTAATCAACACCAAATGCAAGCATGAGTAGTATATAATGCACCATGAACATAAATATCGTAGAGGCTATGTTGATTTTGTTTCAGCTACATGCGTGAACATGTGCCAAGTCAAGCCACTCGAATCGTTCAAAAGAGGATACCACCCTATCATACCACATCACAACCATTTTAATAGCATGTTGGCACACAACGTAAACCATTATAAGCTCCTAGCTAATTAAGCATGGCATAAGAAAGTATGATCTCTAATTGTCATTGCAAACATGTTTATTCATAATAGGCTGAATCAGGAACAATGAACTAATCATATTTACAAAAACAAGAGAGGTCGAGTTCATACCGGCTTTTCTCATCTCAATCAGTCCATCATATAATCATCATTATTGCCTTTCACTTGCACGACCGAATGATGTGAATAATAATAACAGTGCACATGCATTGGACTAAGCTGGAATCTGCAAGCATTCAATAAACAGGAAAAGACAAGGCAATATGGGCTCTTTTGTCATATCAACAATGAAGCATATAAGAGCCACTTTAACAGTTTAATTAAGGTCTTCTCCTATCGACCCCCAAAGAAAAGAAAAGAAAAGAAAAGAAACTATTTACACGGGAAAGCTCCCAACAAGCAAAAATAAGAACAGGAAATCTTTTTGGGTTTTCTTTTTAATTACTATTACAAGCATGGAAATTAAAACTAGCTAAAAACTACAACTAATTTTTTGGTTTTTTCTTAAGGTTTATCAAACACACAAGAAGAAAGCATAAAAGGGAGAATAAACTAGCATGGATATTACAATGAAAAAGTATGAGCACCGACATCTAGCAATGAGTGTGTGAACATAAATGTAATGTCGGTGGGAACTACGTACTCCCCCAAGCTTAGGCTTTTGGCCTAAGTTGGTCTAATGCCACGGATGGCCTGGCGGATATCCAAAGTTGTAGTTGGGGTCGTACTGAGTTGCAGCAGTCATTGCATCATGGGCTGCAGCTTGGAGGCGAGCTATCTCAGCCCTCCTCTTATACTCTTCTGCCTCCTCTCTGGTTATAAAATATCTCCCTTTTACCTGAAAATCAAAGAAAGTAGAAGTAGGGAGAGCGATGTGATAGGTGCGTCGTCTGTCAAAGATTAGTCGGTACTGGAGGAACTGATCGTTCCTCTCAACAAACTGATGACGAACCATAGCCTCATAATCCAACTAAGCAGGGGGCAACTCAATATCATCCTCACGTATGGTTATACCAAGAAAATTAGCTATGCGGTTTGCATAAATTCCACCAAAGAAATCTCCATTAAATCTATTAAGATGCAACCTACGTGCAACAATGGCTCCCAAATTATAAGATGTATCTCCTAACACAGCACTCCTAAGAATACAGAGGTCAGGGACACACATGTGACATGCTTCATCTTTACCATTAATGCATCTACCTATGAAGAGAGCAAAATAATGTAGAGCAGAAAAATGAATGCTCCCTATGGTAGCTTGTGTTATATCTCTGGACTCTCCCACAGTTATACTAGCAAGAAAATCTCTAAACTCAGATTTGCGGGGTTCATTAGTACTACCCCATTGTGGAAGTTTGCAAGCAGTGGTAAAGTCCTCTAAGTCCATAGTGTAAGAATTTTTTCATAAAGATCAAACAGGACAGTTTGAGAATTGCGTGAAGATGAAAATTCAAACCTCCTCACAAAGGAACTAGTGAGATAGTGGTATTGATGGCACTTTTCTGCCTCAAAGCTCAGAAGATCAGGATTACGCAAATATGCGTTAAATTCTTCCTTAATTCCTGCTCGATCCATGAAGTCCTCTGAAGGCCTTTCACAAGACCGCACTGGAGCGTCCCTTGGTGGATCATCAATAGGATCGGGCATTGCAAGCATGGGTCCTTGTTTCCTTGAAGAACCACCTTAGTACATTTTCCTAAACATATTTCTTCCTTTGAAAAATTTCTGAAATGTTTAGTAACTTCAAAATAAAAGTGAACCAAACTCAACAAAATTGATAGCAACTACTCCTACAAGTGCCTAGAGCCAATATCATGCATCAAAACTACTTGGAACCATATACATTTGACATGCAAGCTCAAGAACAGGGTCACCTAAGCAGCAAAAATATGCAATGAATAAAGCACTAGAACAAAAACTAATTAGACCATTGGAGGAGTCACATACCAAGGAACAAACCCACAAAGCAGTTTTGTGAGAGGTGCCTTGAGCAAAGAGATCGAAAATCGCAGCAAATGGGGCTAGGACTCGTGCTTGAGCTGGATAATGGTGTTTGTGGGAGGAAGAAGGAGTGTGTGGGTGCAGGAATAAGTGGAGGAGGGCCACCGTGGGCCCACGAGGCAGGGGGCGCGCCCTCCACCCTCGTGGCCAGGTGGATGCCCCCCTTGCTGTGTTCTCAGTGCCAAATATTCTCAAATATTCTAGAAAAAATCATATTTAAATTTTAGGGCATTTGGAGAACTTTTATTTTCAGGGTATTTTTATATTGCACGGATAATCAGAAAACAGACAGAAATTACTATTTTTGCTTTATTTAATATAAATAACAGAAAGTAGAAAGAGGGTACAGAGAGTTGTGTTTTCTAAATTTATCCATCTCATGATCATCAATAGGAATCCATTAAGAATGTTGATCAAGTTTTGTTAACAAACTCATTCCGAATAACATGGAACCGGAGAATTTTTGAATAACACTAGGTTACCTCAACGGGGATATGCACATCCCCAACAATAAGAATATCATATTTCTTCTTGATAGTAGGAAGAGGAAATTCAAAACCTACAAAAATAATCGATGGAATTTTTCCAATAGAATTGATACTGTGGACTTGAGGTTGTTTCCTCGGAAAGTGTACCGTATGCTCATTACCATTAACATGAAAAGTGACATTGCCTTTGGTGCAATCAATAACAGCCCCTGCATTATTCAAAAAGGGTCTTCCAAGAATAATAGACATACTATCGTCCTCGGGAATATCAAGAATAACAAAGTCTGTTAAAATAGTAACGTTTGCAACCACAACACGCACATCCTCACAAATACCGACAGGTATAGCAGTTGATTTATCAGCCATTTGCAAAGATATTTCATTAGGTGTCAACTTATTCAAATCAAGTCTACGATATAAAGAGAGAGGCATAACACTAACACCGGCTCCAAGATCACATAAAGCAGTTTTAACATAGTTTCTTTTAATGGAGCATGGTATAGTTGGTACTCCGGGATCTCCTAGTTTCTTAGGTATTCCACCTTCAAAAGTATAATTAGCAAGCATGGTGGAAATTTCAGCTTCCGGTATCTTTATTTTATTAGTAACAATTTCTTTCATATACTTAGCATAAGGATTCATTTTCAGCATATCACTTAATCGCATACGCAAAACGATAGGTCTAATCATTTCAGCAAAGCGCTCAAAATCCTCATCATCCTTTTTCTTGGATGGTTTGGGAGGAAAAGGCATGGGTTTTTGAACCCAAGGCTCTCTTTACTTACCGTGTTTCCTAGCAACAAAGTCTTTCTTATCATAACATTGATTCTTTGATTGTGGGTTATCAAGATCAACAGCAGGTTCAATTTCTATATCATTATCATTACTAGGTTGAGCATCAACATGAACATTATCATTTACATTATCACTAATTTCATGTTCATTACCAGATTATGTTTCAGCATCAGAAATAGAAATATCATTTGGATTCTCAGGTGTATCAATAACAGGTTCACTAGAAGGATGGAAAGTCCTATCATTTTTCTTTTTCTTCCTTTTAGAAGGACTAGGTGCATCTATATTATTTCTCTGAGAATCTTGCTCAATTATCTTAGGGTGGCCTTCAGGATACAAAGGTTCCCGAGTCATTTTACCAGTTCTAGTAGCCACTCTAATAGCATAGTCCTTATTCTTACTATTCAATTCATTGAGCAAATCATTTTGAGCATTAAGTACTTGTTCTACTTGAGTGGTTACCATAGAAGCATGTTTACTAATAAGTTTAAGTTCACCTTTGACATTAGCCATATAATCACCCAAGTGTTCAAGCATATTAGCAGTGCGTTTTAATTCTCTACCAAAATAAGCATTGAAGGCTTCTTGCTTAACCATAAATTTATCAAACTCATCTAAGCATGGGCTAGCAAACTTAGTAAATGGGATTTCAGCTTTATCATATCTATAGAGAGAATTTACCTTTACTACCTGTCTTGGGATATAAAGACCATGTATTTCTTCAATAGGCGGTAAATTAAGACCATGTATTTCTTCAATTGGAGGTAAATTCTTAACATCTTCAGCTTTAATACCCTTTTCTTTCATGGATTTCTTTGCCTCTTGCATATCTTCAGGACTGAGAAATAGAACACCCCTTTTCTTCGGAGTTGGTTTAGGAATAGAATCAGGGGCTGGCTCAGGAAGTGTCCAATTATTTTCATTTGTCAACATATTATTCAATAAAATTTCAGCTTCATCTGGTGTTCTTTCCCTGAAAACAGAACCAGCACAACTATCCAGGTAATCTCTAGAAGCATCGATTAGTCCATTATAAAAGATATCAAGTATTTCATTTTTCTTAAGAGGATGATCAGGCAAAGCATTAAGTAATTGGAGAAGCCTCCCCCAAGCTTGTGGGAGACTCTCTTCTTCAATTTGCACGAAATTATATATATCCCTTAAGGCAGCTTTTTTCTTATGAGCAGGGAAATGTTTAGCAGATAAGTAATAAATCATATCCTGGGGACTACGCACACAACCAGGATCAAGAGAATTAAACCATATCTTAGCATCACCCTTTAATGATAATGGAAATATTTTAAGGATATAAAAGTAGCGAGTTCTCTCATCATTAGTGAACAAGGTGGCTATATCATTTAATTTAGTAAGATGTGCCACAATAGTTTCAGATTCATAGCCATAAAAAGGATCAGATTCAAGCAAAGTAATTATATCATGATCAATATAGAATTCATAATCCTTATCAGTAACAAAGATAGGTGAAGTAGCATAAGCAGGATTATATTTCATTCTAGCGTTCAGAGTTTTTTGTTTAAGCTTAGCTAATAATTTCTTAAGATCACTTCTATCATTGCAAGCAAGAAAGTCTCTTTTTAGTTTCTTCATCAATAACATAGCCCTCAGGCACAACAGGTAATTCATATTTATTAAGAGAGCCTTCATAATCACTTTCATCAGTATTATCTGTTTGAATAATTTCATTCTCTCTAGCCCTAGCAAGTTGTTCATCAAGAAATTCACCAAGTGGCACAGTTGTATCAAGCATAGAAGTAGTTTCATCATAAGTATCATGCATAGCAGAAGTGGCATCATCAATAATATGCGACATATCAGAATCAATAGCAGAAGCAGGTTTAGGTGTCGCAAGCTTACTCAAAACAGAAGGTGAATCAAGTGCAGAGCTAGATGGCAGTTCCTTACCTCCCCTCGTAGTTGAGGGATAAATCTTGATTCTTGGATCTCTCAAGTTCTTCATAATGATAAGCACATATAAATCCCAAGTGACTCAAGGAATAGAGCTATGCTCCTCGGCAACGGCGCCAAAAAATAGTCTTGATAACCCACAAGTATAGGGAATCGCAACAGTTTTCGAGGGTAGAGTATTCAACCCAAATTTATTGATTCGACACAAGGGGAGCCAAAGAATATTCTCAAGTATTAGCAGTTGAGTTGTCAATTCAACCACACCTGGAAACTTAGTATCTGCAGCAAAGTGTTTAGTAGCAAAGTAATATGATAGTAGTGGTAAGTGTAGCAAAAGGTAACGATAGCAAAAGTAATGTTTTGCGTATTTTGTAGTGATTGTAACAATCGGAATGGAAAAGTAAATAAGCGAAGAACAATATATGGAAAGCTCGTAGGCAATGGATCGCTGATAGAGAATTATGCCGGATGTGGTTCATCATGTAACAGTCATAACCTAGGGTGACACAGAACTAGCTCCAATTCATCAATTTAATGTAGGCATGTATTCCGAATATAGTCATACATGCTTATGGAAAAGAACTTGCGTGACATCTTTTGTCCTACCCTCCCGTGGCAGTGGGATCCTAGCGGAAACTAAGGGATATTAAGGTCTCCTTTTAATAGAGTACTGGACCAAAGCATTAACACATAGTGAATACATGAACTCCTCAAACTACGGTCATCACCAGAAGTGGTCCCGATTATTTTCACTTCGGGGTTGTCGGATCATAACACATAGTAGGTGACTATAGACTTGCAAGATAGGATCAAGAACTCACATATATTCATGAAAACATAATAGGTTCAGATCTGAAATCATGGCACTCGGGCCCTAGTGACAAGCATTAAGCATAGCAAAGTCATAGCAACATCAATCTCAAAACATAGTGGATACTAGGGATCAAACCCTAACAAAACTAACTCGATTACA
Source organism: Triticum urartu (assembly GCF_003073215.2). Taxonomy (NCBI): domain Eukaryota; kingdom Viridiplantae; phylum Streptophyta; class Magnoliopsida; order Poales; family Poaceae; genus Triticum; species Triticum urartu. The sequence continues at coordinate 187,419,262 of NC_053026.1, read as the reverse complement.
TGATAAATCTCATCCAACCCATCACCGTCCAGCAAGCCTACGATGGAATTACTCATGCACGACGGTGAGCATCATGAAATTGGTGATGGAGGAAGGTTGATGGTGACGATGGCGACGGACCCCCCCCCTCTCCGGAGCCCCGAACGGACTCCAGATCAGCCCTCCCGAGAGAGTTTAGAGCTTGGCGGCGGCTCAGTATTGTAAAACGCGATGAATCTTTCTCCTCGATTTTTTTCTCTCCGAACACAAATATATAGAGTTGGAGTTGAGGTCGGAGTAGCTCCAGGGGGCCCACGTGGTAGGGGGGCACACCTAGGGGGGCAGGCGTGCCCCCCACCCTCGTGGCTAGGGTGTGGGCCCCCTGGTCTTCATCTTTTGCCAGTATTTTTTATTATTTCCAAAAATACGCTCCGTGGAGTTTCAAGTCATTCCGAGAACTTTTGTTTCTGTACATAAATAACACCATAGCAATTCTGCTGAAAACAACGTCAGTCCGGGTTAGTTCCATTCAAATCATGCAAGTTAGAGTCCAAAACAAGGGCAAAAGTGTTTCAAAAAGTAGATACGATGGAGACGTAATAATGGATGTCGGCAAGCTTGCGACTTAAAGACCACTAGAGGGCAAGGAGCACCGCACACCCGAGCTTTATTTTGCCGATGTCCTGGAGGGATCTCGTATTGTGGCAACGCAATGTGCGCAAGACATTATTTTCGAATGAATATCTTCATGTTGTCTCTACCTAGTATGGTAAAACAAATTTTGTTATGTAATATAAGGTTTGTTTAAAAAATTTCACCTCCTGTGCGGCCGTATTGTGTGAAATCTGAGAGTTGGCCAGTCGTTGGCTTCTGCCCCCACATAGGAAGTACGGGGGTGTTCGGGATATAATCTAAACACTCTTGATCCAATTATTTGGTCCTTGAAGGACGTGTTTAGCGCAGCGAACCAGTCAATCAGACTATGCGGCTTGAACACCCTCACTTAGCCATAGGAGTTTGACGATAAAAATTTAGGCGCAGCCCCTGGTATCCGAACTAGGAAGCTATAAACACCTGATTGGGCAAGTACCAATCCCGCGCGTAATGCGGAAAAAATCTCTAACGATTTGAGACCTCCGAAGAGATGACCGGCTCTCACCGCATCATGATAGTCAGTTTTCGGCTTGCTCTACTGAGGTGCTCATCCGGGTAAACCGGGGCACAATCGCATTAGTTCTCCCTTTACTACCCTAGCCGATATAGCGGAACGTAAGGTAGTAAGCACAGGAGCCGGGAAACCCAACTATTGGCCATAGACATGATTCGGAGCCAATGCATATAGTGCTAAATTCGGCGTGCCGAACTATACTGTAAAAAGTGTTCGGACTTTGTTGCCGTGTTGTGGGGCGCTATGGAGCCCCTGGCAAATTGAAACATACCAGAGTGTACGGGTGCTATTTGATAAAGTTATCAAAAAAAGAAAAAGAAGAAAGAGTAGTAAGCTAAAAGTCGTAAAATTTGGGTTGCAAACTATTTCCCTTATGATTTCATTGGTGCATAAAGGCGCATTTATACAAGTGGTGCAATAAGCGGAAGGCTATTTAATATGCCTTGACCAAGGGAGAGCTGCGTGTGGGTCTTGAAAACAGGTAGAGGGATCATTAAAGAAACCACCTAAAATTTCCCCAGCACGTCCATGCTTCCTATCGCCTTGGTGTATTTATCCTTCGAAAAGGATTGATGGTCAAGCCGTCAGGGAAGGCCTGTGAAAAAAGAAACCTAAGAAGGGAGAAAAAGGAAACAGTGAAAGTATGTGTGTTTGGGGCGGTCGAGCCGTATTGTGGATCACAAGCTGGTTATGCCTCCATCCGTGCCCATGGTATTTTTAGTGTGTAGTTATGTACACATGGTACAATTGCCGCCACTTGGTCGGGACTGGGACGGAGCTCGAATTGCTAGTCGAGCTCTTGACGAGCCAAGCTGTCCTACTACAGAATAGTCCGGACTCTCTTGACAGTGTCCGGGAGCTCGGCCGCCGAATTAAGGTTCTATTTGAAAAGGCCGCTATGTACTTCTGCTGCTAAGGCAGCGGTGTGCTCCTCGGTGCGGAGGGAGCGTTTCGTGTTTCCATTAACTGTTATGATGCCACGTGGTCCGGGCATCTTGAGCTTGAGATAAGCGTAGTGTGGCACCGCGTTGAATTGAGCAAATGCGGTTCGTCCAAGCTGTGTGTGATAGCCGCTGCGAAAGGGGACGCTATCGAAGATTAACTCCTCGCTTCAGAAGTTGTCCAGAGATCCGAAGACAACCTCTAGTGTGATTGAGCCCATAAAACGGGCCTCTACACCTGGTATGACTCCTTTAAAGGTATTCTTGTTGGGCTTGATCCGTGATGGATTAATGCCCATTTTGTGCATTGTATCATGATAGAGCAAGTTGAGGCTGTTGCCACCGTCCATCAGGACTCGTGTCGGGTGGAACCCATAAATTATTTGGTGCAGGACCAGCGCGGCTGAACCGCCGTGACGGATACTGGTCGGGTGATCCTGGCAATCGAAAGTGATCGGGCATGACGACCATGGATTAAATTTTGGGGCGACTGGCTCTATCCCGTAGACGTCCCTGACCGCGAGCTTGCGCTCCGTCTTGGGGATGTGGGTAGCATATATCATGTTCACTATTTTCACCTAACGGGAAACTTCTTCTGTCCCCCTGTGTTCGGTGGCCGGGGCTCCTCCTCATCGTCCTCGCTTTGCGACCCCTTCTCCTTGCTTTCAGCATTTAACTTGCCAGCCTGTTTAAAAACCCAATAATCCTTTTTGGTATGATTGGGTGGTTTGTCTGGGGTGCCACAAATCTAGCACGGACGATCAGACGATCAAGTATGCGGTCCAAGCTAGATGAGCCCGAATTGTTCTTTTTGAATGGCTTCTTCCACTGACTGGACTTAGAGCCACTAAATCCGGCATTGACCACCGTATCATCGGTGTTGTCATTGTTGTTTTGACGCTTGTATCTGTTGCGTCGGGACTTGTCGTTGCTATTTTTGGCTTCAGGGGCACCGGCGTCGCTTGCATTGTTTTTGCTACGGGCAGCCAACTATCCTCACCCGAACAAAAGCAGGTCATGAGTGCTGTGAGGGCTGCCATGGACTTCGGCTTTTCTTGGCCGAGGTGGCGGGCAAGCCATTCGTCACGGATGCTGTGTTTAAAGACCGCTAGGGCTTCGGCATCCGGACAGTCGACAATCTGGTTCTTTTTAGTTAAGAACCTAGTCCAAAATTTCCTCGTGGACTCTCTGGGCTGTTGAACTATATGGCTAAAGTCATCAGCGTCCGGTGGTCGAACATATGTACCTTGGAAGTTGTCAAGGAAGGCTTCTTCCAAGTCCTCCCAGCTGCCGATGGAATTTTCGGGCAGGCTGTTCAGCCAGTGCCGAGCTAGTCCTTTGAGTTTTAGGGGGGGGGGGTATTTAATGGCATGAAGGTCGTCGCCGCGGGCCACATGAATATGGAGAATGAAGTCTTCGATCCATACCGCGGGGTCAGTTGTTCCATCGTATGTTTCGATGTTTACGGGTTTAAACCCTTCTGGGAATTCATGTTCCATGACTTCGTTAGTGAAGCAAAGGGGGTGTGCGGCGCCTCTATATCGGGCCGCATCGTGACATAGCTCCGATGGAGTCCGTCCGTGGCTTTCGGCCCGTGCATGACTAAGTTTGTCACGTCCGAATAGATAGCCGTCGTCACGTGTCGAGGCACCTCCTCGAGATCCGTAGATCGATCTGGTATGTCCTAGTCTATTGTTCAGGTCATGCCAAAGGTCATATGTATGACCACAAGCTGTTTTACCTCTGTATTTGCGATGAGGCGGGGCGGCATAGTGTTCGGCTTGAGTTGTCGTTTTATGCCGACCACGTGGTGGTCAGTCAGCCGCATTGCGCGATGGTGGTATGTGCTCCTGCGCCTCATTGTCGAACTGAGGTAGCAATTTGTGCTTCGGATAGCTTTTGGCTGGGCACTTGAGGCCGTATTCTTCGGCTGCTAGGACATTGGTCCATTTATCGTTGAGAGGATCTTGGTTAGCTTGAAGCTGCTGCTTCTTCTTTTTTAGGCTCCTTCCAGTGGCTATTAGCTGGCGCTTGAAGCGCTCCTGCTCAAGAGGTTCCTCGGGCACGATGAAATCCTCAGTGACGAGGCTTGCCTCATCCTCGGAGAGCGGAAGATAATTACTCTCCTCCGAGTCTTCGTGTGTGGCCTATTTACCAGGGCTAACTTGCCCATCTTCCCATTCATCTTGTTCGGCAGTTCCATCAACAGGGTCTTTGTTGTCTTCAGCACCTTCCGGAGTGTTATCTTCTCCTATGCCGGTGTTGTTGTCTTTGCTGCGGCGTGACTTAAAGCGGCGCCGCTGACGCCGGTGCTTTGACTGTATCTCGGGATGTTTATCCTCAACTAGATCTTCCTTGTCATCGCCGCTATTCTCTTTTGGTGCATCCACCATGTATACATCATACGAGGAAGTGGCAGTCCAGCGTCCGGTAAACGGTGGGTTTTGAGACTCTTCCTCTCCGGCATCCTCATCCATACAGTCGATGTCGTCGGAGCCGTAATCAAGCATGTCAGTTAAGTCTTCAAAAGTGTCTACGAAGTGGGTGGTGGGTGGGAAGTGAAATTCTCCGTCATCAGCATCCGGTTCGAACCGGATACAATTCGGCTGTGGGCCCCCCGCGAAGGATAGTGCTCTTAACGAGTTTAACACATCGCCCAATGGCGAGTGTGGGAAGATGTCCACGGAGCTGAATTCGACGATCGATGACCGATCAAGCTCGACGTATGTGGACGCACAAGGTTCGGAACTTGTAGCCGGAGACGAGTCCATGGTTCCGGTGACATAGATGTCACTTGAAGTTAAGTCTGTGTGCGGCTCCAACGCCGCTGAGTCTGCGGCTTCCGCGGCGGGGTTGAGCTTCCTCTCTTCGGATGGTGCGATCTACTCCAGATCTAGGGCTAGAGCAGCTACAAGTACTATCTCCTGCGTATGGACAGATGACAGATTTACATCATGTTCATCGTGGTGGCAGGGAGGAACTTCCGTGGTCTCGAATCCGTCGAAGATCAAGTCTCCACGGATATCTGTGACATAGTTCAAGCTTCCAAATCTGACCTGGTGGCCAGGGGCGTAGCTTTCGACCTGCTCCGGATGGCCAAGCGAGTTGGCCCGCAGTGCGAAGCCACCGAACACGAAGATCTGTCCGGGGAGGAAGACTTTTCCTTGGACAGCGTCATTGTAGATGATTGAAGGAGCCATCAAACCTTTTGACAACGGCACTTTGGAACTCTCAATGAAAGCACCAATGTTGGTGTCAAAACCGGCGAATCTCGGGTAGGGGGTCCCGAACGGTGCGTCTAAGGTCGATGGTAACAGGAGACGGGGGACACAATGTTTACCCAGGTTCGGGCCCTCTCTATGGAGGTAATACCCTACTTCCTGCTTGATTGATCTTGATGAATATGAGTATTACGAGAGTTGATCTACCATGAGATCTTAATGGCTAAACCCTGAAAGTCTAGCCTGTCTGACTATGATTATGAGGATAAATGTCTACGGACCTAGCCCTCCGGTTTATATAGACACCGGAGGGATCTAGGGTTACATAAGGTCGGTTATAGAGAAAGGAATCTTCGTATTTGATCACCAAGCCTGCCTTCCACGCCAAGGAGAGTCCCATCCGGACACGGGTAGAGTCTTCGGCCTTTGTATCTTCACAGCCCATCAGTCCGGACCATGTCTAATAGGTTGGACGCCCGAGGACCCCTTAGTCGAGGACTCCCTCGCCGACTTCATTAGGGTTAGGGCATAACGTAATCTCGATGAGACCGATCACATGAACTCGGTGAGACCGATTTCTATAATAGGCAAATAGAGAGTTGGTCAGGCAAACTCGGTGGGACCGATCGCACATTTCGGTGAGACCAAAATGTTACAGAAAGGAAACAGAGAGTTTACATTGCGAACTCGGTGGGACCGATCGCTCATCTCGGTTAGACCGAAACATTATGAAGGGAAATAGAGAGTTTGCAATCCCATCTCAGTGAGACCGAGATCCCTATCGGTGAGACCGAACTGATTAGGGTTTCTGGCTATAGCTATGTCAAATGAACTCGGTGGCGCTGGATAGATCAAATTGGTGGGGCCGAGTTTGACTTTTGGTTTGGGACATATGTGGATATGAGAAAGTGGTTGAGGGATCTTGGAGCATATCACTAAGAATTTTGAGCAAGCAAGCCATTAAGCAACACCTCATCCCCTTTTAATAGTATTGGCTTTTCCTATGGACTCAATGTGATCTTGGATCACTAAAATTAAAATGTAGAGTCTTGAGCCTTTTCCAATATATGTCCTTAGCATTTTGAGGGGTCCACATTCCTAGTCCATGCCATGCCAATCATTGAACTTTCTGAAATGATCATCTTGAAATAGCATTAGTTCAATGAGCTATATATTGTTAGGAATTACCAAAACCACCCAGGGATAGTTGCACTTCCATTCTCCCCTTTTTGGTAATTGATGACAACATATAGATCAAAGCTTCAACAAATGATAATGGGATTGAAATAGATCGTCTCTTTGAGAAGTATGTGATAAGCAAGAGCTCCCCCTAAATTTGTGCATTATTTAAGATTTGCTTTTGAATGCAAATGCACAATCGATTAGAATCATGGGTTACTCTTCCATGTCACATACATCTTGGTGGAGCGCTCAAAATGATAGAAAGTAAAATATGCACTCATCACCAAGACAAAGTGAATGATCATATATGAGAGATAAGTAATAACATCACTTAAGCACAAGCATTAAGGTATGATATGGAAATGGTAAACATAGCTCTGGAGTTGATTGTCTCTCTCGCCATGAACCACCATCCTAGGTGCATGCTTTAACTTCGCGTTGTCATATGTGGTTGCATGTTGCATATGGTGTCTAGCTTGTATTAGAAAGGCCGAAGTCAGTCTTTATTAAGATAATGAAAGATATTTTATACATGAACCACCATCCCGGGAGCACCAGAAGCCAAATAGCTAGTGGGGGCATTAGCTGAGCCAGAGACAAGCCCAGCATAGACAGGCATCACCTGCAAGCCAACTAAAAAGCCACGATGGTGGCGAATCAGCCTGCCTCCCACCAGGCTCGTAGGTCCTCGATGATCATGCTCACCACTCTAGCCGGGTGTCTAGCTTGTATTGCTTCCAATTTGGTTAAATTGCATCTCCTTAGCTTACACATTATACCTTTGACTATGACATGCCTTCCTATTTTTGGTACATACTACTACATCTGTCTACTAACCATGTTCTTACATCAAACTAATGTTCTTGTGTATCTCTCATCCATCACTTCTAATGAGACAGTCAGGCTCGTGGACTGCTGTAAGAAAAGATCCTCTTTTAAAGAATGCAATGTCAGCCTCCCCACATGATTCTCAAGAAACAACAATGCTAGATGAAGATAGTCAAGGTAGCTCTATAGTTGATGACCGCATTTCCCCTACACCACCATCGCAGGTGCTTGCTCTTACTTTGCAGCGTGATATGTCGTTGCATGTTGCATATAGTGTCTATTAAGCATGTCCTTACATAAAACTACTGTTTTTTTGTATCCTGCATCAACCAATTATGACGATACACCTTTAGTATATGCAAAGTGATATTGGTTGCATCTTTCATATGATTTATAGCATGCACTACTTCTAATTTGTTGAAATGCCATTTATGATGGGATGCTTTTAACTTGGCAGAGTCATGTTGGTTACATCTTTCATGTGGTGTCTAGCTTGCATTGTTTCTAATTTGTTGAAATGTCTTCTGCTTAGTTTACACAAATAGTTTTGAATATGCCATGTTGTCCTGTTTTTCGTACATATTCCATCCTCATATCATGTGTTTGCCTTACATCAAAGTAGTGATTGTCAGTATCATGCATGAATGAGTTCTGAAGAGTGAATTTTATTGCTTTTTCTTGTTGGTTTTACTTGACAATGCAAAAATCAATAAAGCGGAAGGAAATTAGCAAGGCAGTGGATAAAGGTGCTCCTTCCAAACAACTGAAATGGAGGTCCTCTACAGATTCTACTCCGCCATCCCCCTAAGAAGATTTGCAACACAACACATGCATAGACACTCAACGTAGTTGTGTTGATGATGAGCACGTCTCCCCTACTCCACCACCACAGGTGCTCCCTCTAACTTGGCACTGTTATATGTGGTTGCATGTTATGTATGATGTCTAGCTTGTATTGCTTCTAATTTTGTTGAATTCCATCTGCTTACTTTACACATTATACTTGTGAATAAGACACATGTTCCTGTTTCTAGAACATATAATATCTATCCATCACACCATGTTCTTACATCAAAGTACTACTGTTGTTTAACCTGCAACAATCACTTATCATAAGACATGTTTAACTTGGGAGTGTGACATAGGTTACATGTCGCATTCTTTTCTAGCTTGTACTAGTTCTAAGTTGTTGAAATGGCACTTATGAAGAGCCAGTTTTAACTTGGTAGAGTGATATTCATTGCATCTTTCATATGGTGTCTAGCTTTCATTGCTTCTAATTCGTTGAAATTCCTTCTGCTTAATTTACACATCATAGCTGTGAATATGCAATGTTGTCCTTTTTTCTTACACATTCAATCGTCCTATCATGCGGTCGCCTTACATTAAAGTAGTGCCCGTCAACGTCCTGCATCAATGAGTTCTGAAAAGAAAATTTTTATTCATTTTCTTGTGGGTTTGACTTGATAAGGCAATAAAATTAAGTAAGAGGAAGGAAAAAATTAAGGCAGGGACTGATGGTAGTCTTCCGGCAAAACCGACATTCCAGGTGCTTTCTCTAGCTTGGCAGTGTGATATTGTCTTGCATGTTGCCTACAGTGTCTAGCTTGTATTGCTTGTAATTTGATTAAGTTACTTCTGCTTAGTTTACACAAATAGTTGTGAATATGCCATGTCATCATGTTTGTCGTACATATTCCATCCTCGTATCATGTGTTTGCCTTACATCAAGGTAGTGATTGTCAGTGTCATGCATGAATGAGTTCTGAAGAGTGAATTTTATTGTTTTTTTCTTGTAGGTTTTACTTGACAATGCAAAATCAGTAAAGCAGAAGGAAATTAGCAAGGCAGCGGATAAAGGTGCTCCTTCCAAACAACTAAAACAGAGGGCCTCTACAGATTCTACTCCGCCAATCCCCCAAGAAGATTTGCAACACAACACATGCATAGACACTCAACATAGTTGTGTTGATGATGAGCATGTCTCCCCTAGTCCACCATTAGAGGTGCTCCCTGTAACTTGGCACTGTTATATGTGGTTGCATGTTATGTATGATGTCTAGCGTGTATTTCTTCTAATTTCGTTGAATTCCATCTGCTTACCTTACACATTATACTTGTGAATAAGACACGTGTTCTTGTTTCTAGAACAGACAATATCTGTCTATCACACCATGTTCTTACATCGAGGTACTACTATTGTGTAACCTGCAACAATCACTTATCATAAGACACGTTTAATTTGGGAGTGTGATATAGGTTACATCTCGCATTATTTTCTAGCTTGTACTACTTCTAATTTGTTGAAATGGCACTTATGACGAGACAGTTTTAACTTGGTAGAGTGATATTCGATGCATCTTTCATATGGTGTCTAGCTTTCATTGCTTCTAATTTGTTGAAATGCCTTCTGCTTCGTTTACAAATCATAACTGTGAATATGCAATGCTGTCATTTTTTCTTACACATTCAATCGTCCTATCATGCGATCAACTTACATTAAAGTAGTGCTCTTAAGCATCCTGCATCAATGAGTTATGAAAAGTGAATTTTTATTCATTTTTCTGGTGGGTTTGACTTGACAAGGAAATAAAATTAAGGAAGAGGAAGGAAAAAGTTAAGGCAGGGACTGATGGCGGTCTTCTGACGAAACCGGCATCCCAGGTGCTTTCTCTAGCCTGGAAGTGTGATATTTTCTTGCATGTTGCATACGGTGTCTAGCTTGTATTGCTTGTAATTTGATTGAATTACTTCTGCTTAGTTTACACAAATAGTTGTGAATATGCCATGTCATCCTGTTTTTTGTACATATTCCATCCTCATATCATGTGTTTGCCTTACATCAAGGTAGTGATTGTCAGTATCATGCATGGATGAGTTCTGAAGACTGAATTTTATTGCTTTTTCTTGTCGGTTTTACTTGACAATGCAAAATCAATAAAGCAGAAGGAAATTAGCAAGGCAGTGGATAAAGGTGCTCTTTCCAAACAACGGAAACGGAGGGCCTCTACACATTCTACTCCGCCATCCCCCCAACAAGATTTGGAAGACAACACATGCATAGACACTCAATGTAGTTGTGTTGATGATGAGCACGCCCCCCTAGTCCACCATCACAGGTGCTCCCTCCAACATGGCACTGTTATATGTGGTTGCATGTTATGTATGATGTCTAGCTTGTATTGCTTCTAATTTTTGTTGAATTTCACCTGCTTACTTTACACATTATACTTGTGAATAAGACATGTGTTCCTGTTTCTAGAACAAACAATATCTGTCTATCACACCATGTTCTTACATCAAAGTATTACTGTTGTGTAACCTGCAACAATCACTTTCACAAGACACATTTAACTTGGGAGTCTAATATAGTTTACATCTCGCATTATTTTCTAGCTTGTACTACTAATTCGTAGAAATGGCACTAATGACGAGACAATTTTAACTTGGTAGAGTTATATTCGTTGCATCTTACATATGGTTTCTAGCTTTCATTGCTTCTAATTTGTCGAAATGACTTCTGCTTAGTTTACACATCATAGCTGTGAATATGCAATGGCACTAATGACGAGAGACCTTTAACTTGGTAGTGTTATGTTGTTTGCATCTTGCATATGATTTATTTCTTGTACTGCTTCACATTTGTTTAAATGCCAGTTATGACGAGACATTGTTAACTTCGCAGAGTGATATTTGTAGCATCTTGCATATGGTGTCTACCTTCCATTGCATTGCTTCTAATTTATTGAAATGACTTCTTCTTAGTTTACACATCATAGTTCTCATTATCTCATGTTGTCCTGTTTTTCGTACATATTACATCCTCCTATCATGTGGTTGTCTAACATCAAAGTTCAGTTCGTCTGTATAATGCATCAATTTGTTCTAAAGAACTAAATTTTTATTCCTTTTTCCTTTCGGCTTGACTTAACATGGCACAGAGAAATAGGAAGGAACACATAATGGTAGGGGATGGTGTTAGTGCTCAGGACGCACGGAAACGAAAGCGGAAGAATTATGCAGATTCTGCTGGTACTGATGGTGCATTAGAAGGTCAAAGTCCACCAGAAATTGTACAAACACGGTATCCCCTGCTACACCAACTTCAAAACAATCCAAACAGAAACTAATAGTTGTCACCAAACAAGCAATGACAGCTGTAGTTGTTGCAACACCTTCCACAGTACCAACAGTTGCATGAGTTACTCGTTTGTCAACTCAGCTAGCGGCAAGTTCCCAAGATCCCTTGCCACCTGACACTACTTTCAAAGCACTCTTGACACAAGACGGGTTGGCAAGATCAGACGAACCTTGTGAGCTTCAACAGCAAGAAGGTAGTTCCTGGAGTCAAGTTACAATTGCATGCTTCTTTATATGCAGTTTCACAGTTTGATGTACACTAACACTTCCTATGTTCGTTGTTGGACTAGCACCTAGGAGCAAGAGGAAACAGACATTAGGGATAATGCTCGATAGGTTAATTAAATCTAGAGGAGGAAGAATGGAGATCTGTTTTGAGGTAGGTTTAAAAAGGCCACGTGATCCTACAGAGTCAGCCAAGTTAGTATCAGAGGCAGCGGTTGCCATTAGGTGTCATGCACGTATCCTCCCAACATGGATCCAGTACAGGAATGACAAAGACAAAACCAAGTTCAACACCTTTCTCGACCATTTATCTGTAAGTATGGTTATGTATGGAAATTAGTAATATCGTTGTGCTCTGTCCCATACTTTCTAGGTTGCTGGTAATGAGACTCCCATAATTTTCAACAGATGATGTTCAGGTTGGATAGCCAAGATGATGCGACCAGACAAGCATGCACCCATGTTTTCAAGTCTACTCTGTGACAGTATCGATATAACTTGAGGAAAACTCACTTTGAAGGCAAGCCGAACTATGAACTTGCCCAAACATCTTCAGTGGAAAATATGTCGGATGGAGACAATAGAGGCCTCATTAAACACTGGTCTGATCCAAAGTATCAAGTATGTTATATATATGTGATCAGATCACATGTTGAAATCCTATTTATGCATGTGCCTCACAAATCTATCTTCTTGTAGGTGAAATGTTCAAAGAACAAGGCCAACCATACGAAAGTGAAATTCCAACAGATGACAGGATCTCGTAGCTATATTGCACACTACAAGGCTCTTAGCTATTGTTTCACTCTTTTCGTTGTGCCATATTCACAAATCTATATTGACTTGTTCCAAATGCAGAGGAAAGCCCGCAAGGACCAAAAAGTACCTAAACCAAATGTTGTGGAAATCTTCAAGGACTGCCACACCAGCAACACGAAGGGCATGACTACACCAGTCAAAGCCATTGTTGTAAGTCCTTAATCCTCATGCCTTTTAACTACTACTTACTCTGACTTGTGCATTGAACTGCACGGTTTGCAGCCAATGTCTATTACTCTTTTGAATTTTATACACAATTGTCTTAGCGTATCATTGCACCTTACAAAGTTTAGAAGAGAGGGGTGATGTTCCTTTGATCTTGATCTATAATCTAGTACCATGATGGACTTGTCTACACTATGTTACAATTGCATGTTTGTCTGTTCTCAGTTGTTTTCTGATATGAATGATGTCATACTATGCTTACTGTATTACAAACTTTGTCTCTTTATCCTTAGATGTCAATACAATGTGAATAAATAGACAATACATTAGCCATGGTACATGGTCATATGTTTGGAACCTAGTTTTATTATGTACTTTACAGTAAAATACAACTAATATTTTACACGGGTTCACCAGAATAAGTTCTATATATAGACCAAAGCTATTTTGTTTGGTTTTGATGCCTCCTTAATTCTTCTATTTGGTACTACTAATGTAAAAACTCAACTTTTCAGCAAGCTATGGAACAAATGGTGGAACCGCTACCTTCTGAAGGTGACGAGGCAACTATAACCGCAATGTCACCTCTTGTTGCAGTGGGTCAGTACTTGTCCACTAACAGTGCCAAAAGCATGTTCTTGCGTAATACTGGGTTGGTTGTTAAGGCAATCTCGTCCAAACTGCGTCATGATCAAGATATGCAAGCTCCAAACAATGTTATATCCGCGCTCTAGACACAAGTCCATTCCCTAACATAGACCATTTGTGAAACAAGGACAACCATTGTTTGATGTCGTCAAGATATGCATGATTTTGAAACTAGACTATCAGACATTTGCTATGTTGTTCAGGAGCCTAGGAGGAATGAAGGCGAAGGTTATGGTGCTCCATCGAACAATACAGCATGAAAACGTAACAGTCAGGTCAAATGAACTGAGCTTCTGAAATTCTGGTGGTGCATTTATTTGTCGGGCTGTTAACTTTTATGCCAACCTTCCTTTTGTTTTATGGTTGTAATTTGTTTTGTTGCGATACAAAATTTCTTCTTAACGTGCACTGATTGACTGAACAAAATAGCAAGCCATTTTTGTATAGTGTAGGGTATTCCCTATATTTGCAATGGTGGTGAACTTTGATGCCCAGTGGATGTAATCTGTGCAATCGCCTTAATAGCCTAGCATTAGTTTCTGGCTATTTATTACCATATTCTTCTTTTTTCCTTGGTTTGCTAGTGGCCGCAACAACCATGGGCCATATACGGACCGTGGTAACCTTGAGCCTGCTACGGGCCGTAGGATCCATGGGCCTCCTACGGGCCGTCGGATAAATGGGCCCCCAACGGGTCATAGAATCAGTGGGCCTCGAGCCATTGGATAAATTGGCTGACATGGGCCATAAACGGGCGTAATTGGTATCGGGCCAGCACGGTAACGGGCCGTTAACAGGCTGGAAGACAGCAAAGGCTTAATTCTGTCATAGGCATAACGGGTCATTAATGGGCCAGAATACAGGACGGCCTGGAAACGGCGCAACGGGTTAACAGTTCACAAACGGGCCAATTCTAACCACGGGTCGAATTTGGCCCATTTAAGTGAACAAGCCAATAATGGGCCGGAAGTAATCGAGGGTCGGAAAGGAGCCCAAGAATGTATGGGCCGTCAGTAGGCCGAAAGCTAACACGGGCTCGAAACAGCCCATGTGAAATCATGGGCCCTTACTAGGCATAAAGAAATTTACTGTTTATTATGGGCCAGAGTCACCGCGGCCCACTAAAGGGCCCAAAGATACGAAACACCTCGTATGGGCCGAAAGACGTCGTGAGCCATACACGGGCCAAAAATGAAATAGGGTGGTATTATACTGGATGGCCCACATGACGCTATTGGGCCGATTTCGGGAACGCCATAACAGGCCATGAGTTACCGGGCCGTTAAATGGGCTATATGCGAATAGGCCGTTAACAGGCTTTTCATGGGCCGTCCCGCTAGCTTTTGACCAAGTCAAACGGGCCATCCTTTGTAAGCTAAATGGGATAGTGTTGGGCTGTCGCATGTGTCGACATATCATAGGTGCCTATCTGACCTAATGACGAGCTGACACGTGTTTCCTCCGGCCAATGAGAATTTTGCACGTGGAAAATCACCATTGGTCGTTGCTGTTAATGGGTTATCGGATCCAAAATCGGACCTGATAGCTTAATGGCGACTCGTTATGGTGGATGCCACGTGTCGGTTACCCTTGACAAAAGCACTTCCATGACGCGTCATTTATCGTCATGGAAGTGAACACTTCCGTGATGATAATTTTGGTATTGTCATGGAACACTTCTACGATAGCACAAGTATGACCATCTTGATTCTGTCATAAAATCGTCATCGATGTACATGCATGACGGAAAACGTGACCTACTATGACAAACACGTATCATGACGGAAGTGTAGTTTTTTTTGTAGTGATAGTGGAGAGCCAGGCCCCTCGCATGGTCCCAATAAAACGGAGCGGACGCGAAGGAGCGTTGCTCATTCACGCCTTTCGCCCTTCTCGCTTCATCTTCTTCATCTCGATGAAAACTGTCGCCGCCGCCACTCCCTCTTCCCCCACCTCCAGATCTTCCCCTCCTTGTCATCCATAGGAAATGGGGCGCAAGAAGAGCACCATGGAGGGAAAGCAAGTGGCCAAGCCAGAAGACCCGAGGGCGGAGGAGAAAAGGAGGGAAGCGGAAGCTCTGGTCCAGCGGCGACAGGAGAATGTTGTGTTCTCGTCGTCAGACCTAGACGGGAATACCTTGATTTGGAGGTATGCCTATATGTGGGGGAGAAAAACCAAAGGGCATGGAGAGCCAGTCGTCATCCCTGACGGATCCAAGGTTCCAAATGACTCATATCCATTCTTCTGCGCCTACTTTTACTGTGGGCTCTCTCCCCCTTTCTCTGCTTTCTTCAGCGCCATGATGTACACTTTTGGATTTTGCTTGTTGGATTTCATGCCCAATGCAATGACGTGCATGGCGGTGTTTACCCATTTTTGCGAGAATTTTGCCAGAGTCGCCCCCAATGTGGATCTGTTCTGCCACTTCTACATCCCCCACATCGAGGATAAATCCCTTTCGAGAAACATATCATGGATTCCACGGGGGAAGAGAGAAGATTTGGATTACCTTGGAAGGCAACTACACGTCAAGTGGGAGGAGTGGAGAGGGGATTGGTGCTGGATCAAGGACCCAGAAGCCCCTCCGTTGTGCCAGCCGCAGACCAAGTGCGTGGTGCGCAGCAAGGACTCGAGACACCCGGGAGAAACTGACGTGAGACTCAGCACAACATTGAATAGGGTTGCCCGTCTCAATGCTGTCGGGCTCACCATTGAGCATGTGGGTGATGATTTCCTCCGACGTTGCATTGCCTCGCTGCAGCAATGGGACCGTTTCGCTTGGGAGTACAAGAATGCCGCGGACTGGATGCGGATGTATCTTGTCGTTGCCAATAATCTGACAGCCGTGAGTCATGCCTAGCTGTGCAAGCAACTCTTCCACAAGGCTGACACCTTTCACTTGCTAGCAAGGATTGTTCCATTGCACATAAACTCTGCATTGGACCAAACCCTCAACTGGATGCCAGACTACAATGCCAATGGAGTCAAAGCAGACTGGCAGCTGACCAGCTTGGAGGATGAGATGAATTGGGCCTCAAGCTTAGAGGCGGGAGCCACCAGGAAGGAGACGGATTTCACCAAGGGCACCACTGAGGAGGAGCAGGAGTACATCCGTAGTAGGCTTGAGGAAGCCCGAAGGCTCGAGGCTGCCGCGGCAGATGGCGATGATGATGAAGGGAACTCCTCATAGGATGAGTGTGTTGATGAAGAGATCGCTGAGCTTGAGGCGCTAGGAGTCGCGAATGCCTGGACCGGGGCTGACGGGTCTAAGGCTACCGGGACCGAGGCTGCTGGGGAAGAGGCTGCTAGGGCAGAGGGGGCCACAACGCCCGAAGAGGGGGAAGGACTCGAAGTGGGCCTCCAAGCCCTAGAGCAGAAGCGTCAAATCCGCAAGAGGGGGAGTGGAGAGCCAGTGGTACCGTCTTCGTCACGGGCTGGGCCCAAGGTGAAGAAGATGACCACCAAGAGCAGCAAGGAAGACATTGTGCGTCACCACTCGGCCAGCCTTGCCCCGGCCCCGACTCTGCCTTCCCGGCAGCGGGTGGTGAAGGGCGTTGACCCCACGCCACCATCAAGCCCGACACCATCAGCGAGCAGGCCCCTCCACCACTTAAGAGGGCCAGGGAATCACCCCCGCCTCTGGTATATGAGATGGATGCCATGCTTGACGACCCAGAGTGAGGACAATCATTTGTTTTTCTTAATTCCAATCATTTTTTCCTTTGGGTTTCTACTGATCTCGTGATGTTGGCCTTGATAGGGACGAGGAGACTTTGGCCCAACGGGCCAAGCACGCCAAGACGACAAAGGAGCTGGGATCGGTCTCAGGTGTTGAACCGACAAGCGATGTCGGGGATGACCCTGTACCCAGCCCCTAGGCCAGTCCATAATATGTCTGCAACGTATCTATAATTTACGAAGTATTCATGCTGTTATATTATCATTCTTGGATGTTTTACAATCATTTTATAGCAACTTTATGTCATTTTTTGGGACTAACGTATTGACCCAGTGCTCAGTGCCAGTTGTTGTTTTTTGCTTGTTTTTTACACCATGGGAAATCAATATCAAACGGAGTCCAAACACCGTGAAACTTTTTGTGGATTTTTTATGGGCCAGAAGACATCCAATGGGCCAGAGCAGCACCCGGGGTGCCCTGAGGGGGGCACAACCCACCAGGGCGCGCCTGGGGGCCCAGGCGCGCCTAGGTGGGTTGTGCCCACCTCGGTGGCCTCCCGTACCCCCTCTTCGCCCTATAAGTTGTCAAATATTCTAAAAACCCTCGGGGTAACCCTAGATCAGAAGTTCCGCCGCCGCAAGCCTCTGTAGCCACGAGAAACCAATCTAGACCCCATTTCAGCACCCTGCCGTAGGGGGGATCATCACCGGTGGCCATCTTCACCATCCTAGCGACCACCATGATGAGGAGGGAGTAGTCCACCCTTGGGGCTGAGGGTTTGTACCCGTAGCTATGTGTTTAATCTATCTCTCTCTCTCTCTCGTGTTCTTGATGGCACGATCTTGATGTATCGGGGGCTTTGTTAATATATTTCTTGCATATGAATACACGTGGTGACAATGGGGTATTATTTTGATTCACTTGATATATGTTTTCGCACTCAACTCGCGGATTTCCAAGGTGACATTGGGGTAATCTACGCATAGGGGTTGATCCGTGTTCTTGTCTTTGTTTCTTCGGTAGAAATCTTGGGGAACTCTTTGAGGTTCTTTGTGTTGGATTGAGTATTATGAATATGAAATTATTTGGTGTTATTTTAGTACGATCTCTAGGATATATCGACCAGAAAGAATAGCTTCGAGGTGGTTCGTACCCTACAAACGATTTCTTCTTATGTTCTTCACTAGATAGGAACTTTGAAGTGATTGTTCATCACACATTGAGGGATGGTGTCGGCGTTCTGGGAAACGGGGTACCCAGACTTGCCTGCCTGCGGCCCACAGCGTGGCTCCATAGACGTCCTGGTATGGCCCACCTTCAGCATCAACAACTCAAGACCCTCGCGAGGGGCCAAGCCTCGCGAGGCGGACGACACCAAGACCTCCAGAAAGGGCGGCCTCCTCAGGCTGGCTCCTCAGGATCAGAGATTTCTATGAAAGCTTCACCTCGTGAGGTTTGGATGACGTGAGCCATGACGACCAAGGCTAGGCGGGCGCTAGCGGGCACAGGACAACAGTTTCCTCTTTGGTGCTAAGGAGGCAAGCGCAGATGCGGAGTCCCGAGGAATCAGCCAAAGGTTTCTGTTCTGGGAACGGGGGTACCCAGACTTGCCTGCCTGCAGCCCACAGCGTGGCTCCATCGACGGACTGGTACAGACCACCTTCAGCATCAACAACTCAAGACCCTCACGAGGGGCCAAGCCTCGCAAGGCGGACGACACCAAGACCTCCAGAAGGGGCGGCCTCCTCAGGCTGGCTCCTAAGGAGCGGATATTTCTATGCAAGCTCACCTCGTGAGGTTTGGATGATGTGAGCCATGACAACCAAGGCCAGGCGGGCGCCAGCAGACGCCGGACAATAGTTTCCTCTTTGGTGCTAAGGAGGCAAGCGCAGCCGCGGAGTCCCGAGGAATCAGCCAAAGGTTTCCATTCTGGTGCAACAAGACCAAGACCACCAGGACGGCAGGACGAAGATCATCGCCGAGCCCACCACGGCGTCACGGCCAGAATCTTTGCAGGCGAAGACTAATTTTGTCAGGATAATATGTACAGTTGTCTCCCTTCGAATTTGGCCGTTGTGGGATCCCTTCCCGCCTTCATTTGGGAAGAGGACCAAGGCCACTATAAATAGGGCAGCACCAACACCGTAGAGAGGGATCGGATCCATTCCATCCTCACCAGCTCACCAACCCACTCGATCACAAGAACACGCCTCCTCCCAAGGTTGTTCTCCCACTATACTAGTTCATCCTCGACCCCTCGAGGCCAATCCACTACAAAGCAGGAGTAGGGTTTTACACCGCAAGGTGGCCCGAACCTGGGTAAACTGCCGTGTCTCATTTCCTTCCAGTTCATTGAGCTAGGCCATGAGATTAGCGAGTAGGCAGACTGGGGAGGTTGAGTTCTTCGTACACACCCCAGAGTTTGAACCTTTCTAGGGTCTGCGGAGCCCGAAATCCGACAGATGGTTATATGATCCAATTATATTAGCATTGTTGAGAGATTGCACTAGTGAAAGTACGGACCCTAGGCTTCATTTTAAAGCATTGCAATACCATTTGTGCTCCGTTTTATCAATTGCTACCTTGCTCTTTTTTATTGTTCTTATTACAAAAATCAATATCTACTATCCATATTACACTTGTATCACCATCTCTTCGCCGAACTAGTGCACCTATACAAATTACCATTGTATTTGGTGTGTTGGGGACACAAGAGACTTTTTATTATTTAGTTGCAGGGTTGCTTGAGAGAGACCATCTTCATCCTACGCCTCCCACGGATTGATAAACCTTAGGTCATCCACTTGAGGGAAAATTGCTATTGTCCTACAAAACTCTGCGCTTGGAGGCCCAACACGTGTCTACAAGAATAAAGTTGCGTAGTAGACATCAAGCTATTTTCTGGCGCTATGAATTCTTTGAATATCCATGATGCTAATGATATGCAAAACCATAAGCTGGGGGATGCGATGTTTGATGAAGATGATATTTTTAGTCCCCCAAGATTTGATGTGCAAATTTGTTATAATGATTGCATGCCTCCTATTTATGATGATTATAATGATGAAAGTGGATTTGGAGAGGTCATGACTTTATTTAGTGATGAATCAACCATTTTGTAAAAGGCATCAATTGACTATGATAACAAAGTTGCTATGAAAGATGATTATGGTGATGACATGTATGATATAAATAATAATCATAACCATGCAACTTGCCATCATGATTTTAATTTTCAATCACATGATAGTTATTTTGTTGAGTTTTCTCCCACTACTATTCATGAGAATAAATTTGCTTATGTGGAGAGTAAAAAAATTTCTATGCTTGTGGATCATGGAAAGAATGCTTTATGTGATGGTCATATTGTTGAATTTTTTCATGATGATACTGAAAATTAGTATGAGGGATGAACTTATGCTTGTAGGAATTGCAATAATATCAAGTTTTCTCTTTATATGTTGAAAGTTTTGAACTTGTGCTTGTTTTGACTTCCTATGCTAGTTGATTCTTGTTCCCATAAGTTGTTTTCTCACAAAATCCATATGCATAGGAAGTGGGTTATACTTAAATGTGCTAGTCATATGCTTCATGATGCTCTCTTGTGTTTCAATTCTTATCTTTTATGCGAGCATCATTGAAATCATCATGCCTAGCTAATAGGCATTAAAGAAAAGTGCTTGTTGGGAGACAACCCAACATTTACCCCTATTGTTTTTGTGTGTTCACATGATTAAGCTACTTTAGTAATCATGTTTTATAGCTTTCTTTTCAATAAAGTGCCAATTAAGACCTTTGGGATGGTCTATGGTGATAGTTGATTTGATCTTGCTGAAAAACAGAAACTTTAGCGCCCAGTAAAATAATTTTTGCTTTATACAGAAGCATGATAAAATCCCGATTCTGTTTGAAAACGGTTGATATACAAATTTCTTAGGTTTTCCTAATTTTTCAGAAGTTTTGGAGTAGGAGAAGTATGGTTGTTTTTCAGATCATTACATATTGTTCTGTTTTTGACAGATTCTTTTTTCAATGCTTGTTTCCTAGTTCCTATGGCTTATATTGCTCAATATAAATTTTGGAAATGATAAGGTGCAGTAGGCATTGTGTGAGAACAATTACGAATCTACTCTTTGACAGTACCAAAGTGAATGATTTGCTTTATCATACTAACCTATCTCATGAAGTTCTGTTAAGTTTTCTGTGGTTGAAGTTTTCAAGTTTCGGGTGAGATGTTTATATGAGGAGAATAAGGAGTGACAAGACCCTAATCTTGGAGATGCCAAGGCACCCCCAGGGTAATACTCAAGGAAGATCCAAGCAACTAAGCGTGGGGATGCACCTGAAGGCATCCCCTCTTTCATCTACAACATTATCGGTAACCTCACTTGGAGCTACATTTTTATTCGTCACATGATATGTGTTTTGCATGGAGCATCATTTTCTTTTGTTGGGATTTGCTTTCTGTTATTTAGAATAATGTTTTGCATCTTTATTTTCAATAAAAATGCCAAGGATAGCCTTTACCATGGTTATTTTGCAAGTCTATGTGTTGCTGTTTCAAAACAGAAAGTTTATCCATGTTGCAAAAATTCCCGAGAAAAGTAAGAATGTCATAAAATGTCAAAACTTTTTGCACAATAAGCTATGAAAAATTTTCTACATCTTGGTAAGTTTTCATAATTTTTGGAGTTAAATAAGTATTGATACTCTTGCATTCTTTACAGACTGTACTGTTTTGGCAGATTGCTGTTATGTTTGCATTGTTTGCATATGTTTGCTTGTTTAATGATTCTATTTGAGGGTAGGAGTATTAAATATGCAGAGGCATTTAGTATGAAATGTTGAATAATAATTTTAGTGATTTGCTACAGTAGAGAATGATAAGGTTTTTGCATTGGTTTATACTAACTTATCTCATGAGTTCTTGTTGAGTTTTGTGTGGATTAAGTTTTTAAGATTTAGGGAAACCGTGATATAAGAGGAATTAAGGAGACACAAAAGCTCAAGGTTGGGGATTCCCAAGGCATCCCAAGCTAATATTCCAAGAAGTCTCATGCATCTAAGCTTGGGGATGCCCCGGTAGGCATCCCACCTTTCTTCTTCAACAATTATCGGTTAGTATCGGTTGAGCCTAAGTTTTTGCTTCTTCACATGAGTTGTGCTATGCTTGGAATGTCATTTTATTTTGTTTTGCTTGTTCTTTATATAAAATACTTAGATTTGAAAGTCTTTAAAGAAGAGAGAATCCATAATTGGCTACCCATTTACTTAACTACTTGTTTGATATTCATTTATATCTTTTTAGAGTAGCTTGTCATGTACTCTTGTGCTTCACTTATATCCTATGAGTAAATTTTTGAATAAATTGAATGCGTAGTGATCTGTGCTGGTGCACCGGCCCAACTGTTGGGCCGGTCTAGCCCTAGCCGTTTGATTCAGTGTGCTCCAACCATCCGATATGCCAGTTGACTTTCCCATCTCCTTCGTCCTCTTCGTGCGCTGCGCAGGCGCCGCCCCCTATTGCCTGGATGTCATCCCGGCCGCCGACTGCCACCCCCTCGCCTGGAACTCCTCCCTCCGCTGCCCCGCACTGCTAGATACTGCACTTGCAGCCGGTCGCCGCCCTAGTCCGGCGTCGCCTACTGCGTTTCTCGCCTCTGTGGATGCAACAGTTGTGCCCGTGGTTGCAGCTCCGGTGGGAGCGCTCGCAGTTCTGATGTAGGACGGCGCACTCCGGTGGCTATGGTTCGCCGAACACAGTGCCCTGGCGACGAGCTCACTAAAAATGCATCTATTCTCATGGTGCCAGTAGCAGCAACAATTTCACACGGTCGTAGCAAAATAAAATGCCAGCTCCAGCAAAAAAACAATGTAGCATATCCGACATGCCCACACTCGGCACCGCTCGTGGCTTTCCCCCTCGCCGGTTGCTAGTTGAAGTTTTCACGCATACGATTGAAGCATTTCTGTTAGCGGTTGCAACTTTTCTGATTTGCATAGTGTCTAGTTGTAGCTTTCTTTCTCAATGGTTGGAGCTTTTTCCAACTATGGTTGAAGCTTTTCTACCAATGGGTGTAGCTATTTTCTTTTTAGAAGCACTTGGTCAGAACTTTTTGTGTTGTTTTGGTTGAAGCTTTTTTCATTGAAGGTTGTAGCATTTTATGTCAATAGTTGTAGCTTTCCCATGATGGCGTTGACCGCTTGTAGCTTTCTCTACACCCGGTTGAAGCTTTCCATCTAGGGGGATGAAACTTTTTTGTAAACGGTTGCATCATGAGGGGTGTGACAGTTCTGCAGAAGCCTCTGGTGTCGTCCATCGCCATCCGGCTCGTCGGCGGAGCAGAAGCACGAGGCACGTGGGAGTTGCAACCAACGGTAATGGGATTGGTCAACACCCTTCCTGCATCCAATGGCGTTCGGGGCTGCAAGCGTGGCGGGGTGAGATCTACGTCCATGGTCGGCGGGGATTTGCATCTTCCATGGCCGACGGCGAGCTACTCAAGCGCTGCAGCGATGGAGGCAGGAGATGCGGGCCTTGGCGCTGCGCGCTGCAATCATGGAGGCAGGAGACGAGGGATGGGGCGAGATCCACGGGAGCTGGGAGACGGGGATGAGGCGAGATATGCGGGAGGTTGGAGAAAGGCAGCGATGGATGGCCTGCATCCTACATGTCGCTTGCTGCGTGCCTGGGACGGAGCGTACGTGGACGCGGCCGGCGCAAAGTTCGGTCGGTGCTCCGTTGCCAAACGTTTTACCAAACGGAATATAATGAAGCTGAAATTATATGTTCATACCATGCCTAGTGGTAGCTTCACATTGGGTTTAGAAAGTGAAATCTTTTGAAGCTTGACAATCACAATATTGGTCATACAAGCAATTCATGAATGGTTAGTAGAAGGAAGAGAACTTTCACATGCAAATACACTATCTTGGAAATCTTTTGTGATTGTGAGCCCCCATCAAAATATTATATGCCAAAATTGTTGACGTTGGACAAGGAAGACAACGTAATGATTTATGTTTGTTCATATTCACATATAAGTTATATTGTCATAGATCCTTCAACATGTGGTGCTTGTCCCCCCATCTTTGCTAGCCAAAATATTCTGTACCAAGTAGAGATACTACTTGTGCATCCAAAAACCCTTAAACACAAATCTTATTTTCAAGAGTCCACCATACCTACCTAAGGATTGAGTAAGATCCTTCAAGTAAGTTGTCATCGGTGCAATAAAGCAATAAAAATTGCTTCTGAAAGTGTTAGATCATTTAGTGTAAGAGAAAATTGAGCATTGTACGAACTTGTGATGGCAAAGAATAAAAGCGACAAACTGCATAATAAAGGTGGCTATCATAAGGGGCAATATAACGTGATGTTCTTTTGCACTAAGGGATTGAGTATACAAACAAAAAGCGTATGACAACCTCTGCTTCCCTTTGCGAAGGGCCTACCTTTTACTTTTATGTATTTACTTTCATGCAAGAGTCAAAGCTTTTCTCTCTATTCCTTTTCATTTTCTATTTTAGCAAGCATCATGTGGTGAGGAAAGATCTAGGCACATATATCCAGTTGGATATGGGTAGAATGAGTTATTATTGTTGACATCACCCTTGAGGTGAATATGTTGGGAGGCGAAATTATAAGCCCCTATCTTTCTATGTGTCCGGCTGATACGTTTTGCTCATGTGTATGCGGTGAGTATTAGCAATCATAGAAGACTATATGATGGTTCAGTATGTGGAGCTCTTACTCTATTGAATAAGTTGAATTACAGTTGCTTGGTGACTGAGAACATAGTTTCAAGGGAATTCATTGTTTGAACCTTAACATGTGAATTGGTTGCTACTTTGTCATGATGAGTTTTATGAGAAAGAGTTGCTATTATGATGCTAAGGAAAGTGATTGATTTATCATTGATCAAACTTGTGCACTTTGCTAGCATTCACACTTCATAAATTATTTCTTTTATCTTTTACCTACTCGAGGACGAGTAGGAATTAAGCTTGGGGATGTTGATACGTATCCAACGTATCTATAATTTATGAAGTATTCATGCTGTTATATTATCATTCTAGGATGTTTTACAATCATTTTATAGCAATTTTATATCATTTTTTGGGACTAAACTATTGACCAAGTGCCCAGTGCCAGTTGTTGTTTTTTACTTGTTTTTTACATCACAGGAAATCAATATCAAACGAAGTCCAAACACCGCGAAACTTTTTGTGGATTTTTTCTGGGCGAGAAGATATCCAATGGGCCAGAGCAGCACCGGGGGGTGCCCCGAGGGGGCACAACCCACCAGGGCGCACCTGGGGGCCCAGGCACGCCCAGGTGGGTTGCGCCCACCTTGGTGGCCTCCCGTAGCCTCTCTTCGCCCTATAAATCGTCAAATATTCCAAAAACCCATGGGGTAATCCTAGATCAGAAGTTCCGCCGCCGCAAGCCTATGTAGCCACGAGAAACCAATTTAGACCCCATTCCGGCACCCTGTCGGAGGGGGGAATCATCACTGGTGGCCATCTTCATCATCCCGACGGCCGCCATGATGAGGAGGGAGTAGTCCACCCTTGGGGCTGAGGGTTTCTACCAGTAGCTATGTGTTTAATCTCTCTCTCTCTCTCTCTCTCGTGTTCTTGATGGCACGATCTTGATGTATCGGGGGCTTTGTTAATATAGTTGGATCATATGGTGTTTTCCCCTCTCCATCTTGTTGTGATCAAGTGAGTTTTCCCTTTGAGATTTCGTTTTATTGGATTGAATACTTTTATGGATTTGAGATCACTTCATATATTTCTTGCATATGAATACCCGTGGTGATAGTGGGTTATTATTTTGGTTCACTTGATATATGTTTTGGAACTCAACTCGCGGATTTCTGAGGTGACATTGGGGTAACCTACACATAGGGGTTGATGCACGTTCTTGTCTTTGTTTCTTTGGTAGAAATCTTGGGGCACTCTTTGAGGTTCTTTGTGTTGGATTGAGTATTCTGAATCTGAAATTATTTGGTGTTATTTTAGTACAAACTCTTGGATAGATCGATCGAAAAGAATAGCTTCAAGGTGGTTTCGTACCCTACAAACGATTTCTTCTTATGTTCTCCGCTAGATAGAAACTTCGGAGTGATTCTTCATCGCATGTTGAGGGATGGTTATATGATCCAATTGTATTAGCATTGTTGAGAGATTGCACTAGTGAAAGTACAGACCCTAGGCCTCATTTTAAAGCATTGCAATACCGCTTGTGCTCCGTTTTATCAATGGATACCTTGCTGTTTTTAATGGTTCTTATTACAAAAAATCAATATCTACTATCCATATTACACTTGTATCACCATATCTTCGCCGAACTAGTGCACCTATACAAATTACCATTGTATTTGGTGTGTTGGGGACACAAGAGACTTTTTATTATTTGGTTGCAGGGTTGTTTGAGAGAGGCCATCTTCATCCTACGCCTCCCACAGATTGATAAACCTTAGGTCATCCAGTTGAGGGAAAATTGCTACTGTCCTATAAAACTCTACACTTGGAGGCCCAACACGTGTCTATAAGAATAAAGTTGCGTAGTAGACAATAGTCCACTACACGAAGGCATGGGCCAGACCGCGTCCACGGGCGGTCATGTTGAAGTTCCCCTGTCGCCCGCCAAGGGAACTGGTGGGAGCCCTCAGAGAGATTCCCGACAGCAGGCAGCGGCTACTTCAGCCCCCACTATGAGCAACACCCAGGGAGGGGGATCTCCGGCAAGGGCTCCCTCTGCCAGGTCCGTTCGTATTGAGGCTGCCCCCATGGAGGGAGAGGACGCGAGACGCCTGCTAGTAACAGGTACTGCCGGGGAATGGGAAGTTTCTTCCCGCCAGCCGCCGATAGGTAACCCAGCCTCCTTCGAATCCATGTCAAGAATTCTCTGCTTTCTTAATCCTTGGTTCTCATCTCTGATCTTCATTTCCCTCCGGCCTTCATTTCCTCGCAGCCCCCATGCTTGAAGAAAAGTAACTTTGGAGGAAGTGGCGGACATAGGGAAGGACACTGACAGTGTCCTGGACTAGGGGGTACTCAACACGTCATCTCCCGATCTGATAGATTGGACCGAGGACCCCCGTGGCCGTATACTCATGGGCCAGTTCGGACAGCTGCCGCATACAAGGAAGATTCCACAAGACTTGGCGATCAAGACAAGGACTTCTCCCCACCGGCGTATTCGGCTAGGACTCTTGTTAACCTAGGCCTTTGGTGCATTATATAAACCAGGGCCAGGCTAGTCGATAGATCATATACAACATACAATCATACCATGGGCTAGCTTCTAGGGTTTTAGCCTCCTTGATCTCGTGGTAGATCTACCCTTGTACTACCCATATCATCAATATTAATCAAGCAGGACGTAGGGTTTTACGTCCATCAAGAGGGCCCGAAGCTGGGTAAAACATCGTGTCCCCTGCCTCCTGTTACCATCCGGCCTAGACGCACAGTTCGGGACCCCCTACCCGAGATCCGTCGGTTTTGACACCGACATTGGTGCTTTCATTAAGAGTTCCGCTGTGTGATCGACAAAAGGATCGATGGCTCGCCTGCAGATCAACTGCGACTTCGGCATCTTCGTCACCACCTCGACTGGTCACCTTGGTTCGACCAAGAATTGCGCCCCGTGTTCGGATCACCATGTTCGAACGAGGGCCTTCATCAAACATCAACTCCGATCACTATCAAGATCACGGAGAAATCATCTATGGAGCTCGGGGGCTCAACATCAACATTGCCCTCAAGCGACCGTGCTGTTTTTCCAAACAGTGAACTTGTATCCGCTTCCACCACCTCTTAGAGCATCGCTTTGACGATCCCTTTGGTGGAATTGTGCAGAATTGAGTCTTCAAAGACCATGAAAAATTTCGTCGAGTTCCAATGGAGGAATCTCCGGCAATCTATAATATACCGGAGCCCTATCCAATCTGGACGGGAATCTGGACGAGTTTAGGGTGTGATTTCCAGATTCTAGCTCGGACGTCCTTTGGAAGATCCAACCGTTGATCGGCTGTGGAATTACTATATCTACCACCCCTTAAAATTTCATCTCGATCCAATCGTCCAAACTCTGGGAACCTTCCGATTAATGCATGACTTTTTGGATCTGTTTTCTGCGCGAGAACAAATCCGACCCGAATTTATCTTTTTTATGAACGGGATTTCGGACATCCTTTTTGAAGGAAGTTTTGTATGGGGTATTGTGTTTTGTTCCCAAACGCGTCCCGTTAATTTTGAAGTCTTTTTCAATATGATCTTCACCATCACGCTGGTGTCAAACCAGCCTGATAACGTTGCTCTACGGCTGCCGACCTGCGCTAGACACGCTGTCACTTTATTGAGCCAAGCTCAATTTCTTCGGATCATCATCTCGGCAAGCCGAACAAGAGTTCGGCATCGCAAAGGATAAATCATCACCAACATCGCCGCCCCACGGATTACACGGAGCGGGCATACCGGCATCGCCGCACGGTCACTTCATCAAGCCGGCATCGACCACGTCACGACCTGCATCGGCAGGGCCGCACTATTGCTTCTTCAAGATGGTGTCTGTCACGCCGACCTACTTCGACTCATCGGCTGACATCGAGGCTTCGACATCTCGGCTAGACCGGGGGCTTCGCCATCTCTTCATCAACCTACTCCGGAGACTTCGGCGTCACTAGCCGACCAGCTCCGTCATGTTAGCTGGACCGAGGGTTTTGCCTCGGCGAGCCAACCTTTGCCAGCATCGACGTATCGTCGCTTTATCGCCATTCAGGCAATGGGTGTGCGGATCGAGTCCCAATTTTGGGAATCACCTTTCTTCGGATTGCTACAACAAATAAACCAGGTGCTACCAATCCTAGTATTTTTTGCTTGTTTGGGTTTATTTTTCCCAAGGAATTATTACTCTGGTTTGTCCATCATCTGTACACAGGTCTATCAAATGATGGCTGCATTAACGATGGTCGCCTGGTGGTTCGGTCAGTTTCCATGCATAGTTCGGCGAATGCCACATCCGGAACTCGGACCGACCTGTGAATTCAGGCTTTTCCACGCCTTTACCGCATCACGCCGATGCCCTGCATCGACATTGACTTCGGCGCCAAGCCATATTTCTTTTATTACTCACTTTGCATAAATTATTTATTATGCAATGATTTTTTAATTATTATTATTACTATTATCTCCGGTTTGCACTACTTTTTGTGCACAGGAAAATGATCAGGGGACTTCGGCATCACTCTGCCGGTCTGCATTGACTGTGCTATGTCACCACTTCGGCGTGTCGAGCTCTCCACTCCGCCACCTCGGGACCGGCTTGGGGGATGGAACCTTGCCCCGCATCAAGCTCGGACCGCGTCATCAATACTGAGCACATTAACCATCTAAGTCGCTTTCATGCTCAAAGCTTTAATTTCTAACTTGTGTTCGGTTCGACCAAGCATTATACTTTTTTGGAAAAAAAGTTGCTTATAAAAAATTTCCTTGTCCAAACTTTGTTTGTGACGCATAAATTCAAATACCCCGTTTATTTGGGGCCTTCCTTTATGAAGCTTTTCCTCTTGCATATGATTATACTTGTACGGCTTCGTTCCTTGTTCGTGTATTACGCCACAATATGCACCATATTGACTTAAGCGATTTGCAAGCTGGGTTGCCTCGCTCCTGTGTTTACCCCTACGTTCCCGATTGTTCGGCTAGGGAGTAAAGGGAGCACCTCTGCGATTGTCATGATCGGGTCACCCGAGCCGGACCTCAGACTGGGTGAAGCCGAAAGCTAGCGCTCTTATTGTTTTCAATGATGGTCGGCACACAACGGAACTCATGAGTACAAAAAATCTATTGCACAAGTCTCATAATAACAATGAGCACCGAAGAAAGGTGAAAGTGCGTTATATCGACTAGAGGGGGGGTGAATAGGCGTTTTTTAAGAAAGTCTTCAAAACGTGGAAGTTATGAAGACAAATGATAGAAATAAACCTATTACCTTGCAGTGGAAGGTAGACTACACTAGGAAAGCCATAGTCAAGTATTCAATGGTGAAAGCATAATGACTAATAGCAGCAATGTAGTAAGGATCAGGTAGGAAGATATTGTGAAGCCACACAGAACATGCAGTCACTCAGTGAAGACAAAAGATAGTGCGAACATACAATGACTTCACAAGGAGTAATAGTAAGTAAAGGGAAGGGAAGATGGAACCAGTGACTCGCTGAAGACAATGATTTGTTGGACCAGTTCTAGTTGCTGTGACAACTGTACGTCTGGTTAGGGCGGCTAGGTATTTAAACCTTAGGACACACAGTCCCGGACACCCAGTCCTGAACACGCAGCTCAGGACACCCAGTCCTCACCGTATTCCCCTTGAGCTAAGGTCACACGGACCTCGCCCAATCACTATGGTAAGTCTTCAAGGTAGATTCCCAAACCTTCACAGACTTCGTTCACCGGCAATCCACAGTGTCTCTTGGATGCTCAGAATGCGACGCCTAACCGGCTGGAGGATGCACAGTCCTCAAGTGTAATAAGTCTTCAGATCACACAGACAAGAAGACTTAAGTGATGCCTAATTCTCTTTGGCTCTGGGTTGTTAGGGCTTTATCCTCGCAAGGAATTCTCTCTCAAAGGCTTCGAGGTGGGTTGCTCTCAAACGACAAAAGTCGTACTCTCAATCTGAGCAGCCAACCGTTTATGGTTGTAGGGGGTGGGCTATTTATAGCCACTTGGCAACCCGACCTGATTTGTCCAAAATGACCCTGGGTCACTAAGGAACTGACACGTGTTCCAACGGTCAGATTTCAAACTCACACGACAACTTTACTTGGGATGCAAGCGAAGCTGACTTGTCCGACTCTGGACAATATTCGTTCTCATAGTGTTCACTCGAAGACATAGGTTTTGGTTAGGCATCACTATAGTCATTCTGACTGGTTCTCTTGGACCCCACTTAACTAACAGTACGGTGGTTCCTATGACTCAACACAAAAAAGAAACTACGAAAGATCTAAGTCTTCGAGCTCCATAGGCTTCATATCGTGTCTTCTCTTGTCATAGTCTTCAATGTGAATATCTTCATATACCACCTTTGACTTCAATGTCTTCATACATTTTTAGGGGTCATCTCTGGTAGTAAAACCGAATCAATGAGGGACTTCTACCTGTGTTATCCTGCAATTCTCACAAACACATTAGTCCCTCAACTAGGTTTGTCGTCAATACTCCAAAACCAACTAGGGGTGGCACTAGATGCACTTACAATCTCCCCCTTTTTGGTGATTGATGACAAACTAGTTGAAGTTTTCAACGGGAATATAATCTGTGAAATTGTAAAGGATAAGGAATTGTCTTCATAAGTTGCAAGGGCTCCCCCTGAAGATGTGCATATAAGTAATTTGCTTTTGGAATGCAAATGCACATGGCAGGTTGTACTTGTGGAGATCCACTTCAACTTATGATGACAATCCACTAACTATGCGTGTGAAGGCATATGAAGATAATGACATGCATAATGGAAAATGGACGTCTGCAGAATGATCTAAGTGCGGAATTTATCGTCGCACATGCGGAATTTATCATCGCAAAACATGGTGGCAGATAAGTAGCAGACGACCATCGAGTTTAAGTGTTACAACTCAAAGAACCAAATGTAGCAAAACGAGAGTTGTAATCATGAAGCAAAATATAAACCACCCACCCATATGGACCCGCTTGAAGACTATCAACCTCATATGCTTCTCCCCCTTTTGTCAGTAAGGACCAAAAAGGTTTGAAGACATAGAGCATCTACTCATTCCCATGAGGAGTAGGTGAAGTAGCAGGGTCGTTGGTGGTGTTTGGCGGTGCTGAAGAGCTTGGAGCAGAGTCGAAGCGTGCTGAAGGAGGTGGCGGTGAAGTAGCATCGTCTTCATCCTTGATAACTCTGGCAGTCATAGTTGCAGCAGAGGAAGAGAACTCAGAGTCTTCAAGGGATGGAGTTCGTAGCAGCACAGCCCTTCGAGGAGGTGTGGAGTCAAACTTGAAACGCTGAGTGAAGCCATCCTCTTGAAGATCATCTTCAGAACACATCAGCGTTAGCCCTTTCCATGTGCGGCGAGAGGTTTCATGGGAAACAAAGGCATTCTTGGTGGCAAGATTGCGAACGCGATTAACATCCACCAAGAGGCTTTTCATCTGACGCTTCAGCCAGTCATGATGCCTATCCTGTTTCCGATGAAGAGCCACAAGAAGCTCTCGGTTGTTGAGAACACGAGTGCGCTTCTTGGGTCGTGGAACAGTTGTACTATCAGTGGCTTCAGTGGAAGCTGGATGTGGTGCACGTGTAGTGCCAGCCAAAGGATACACATGAGTGACTGCTTCAACTCCTTCAATGTTCTGAGAGAAACTCTGATGCTCTGCATTTTGAAGACTTAGAGGTTCTTTGGCAGGCTCAGGATAGATGGCTTCAATAGACATATCCACATCAGGCAGAAAAATCCGATGATTGCGAGCAGATGGCTGATATGAGATAGCGGAGTGAAGTTTGATCAGCCGCATTACCCATGGGGCGTAGAACTTCAAACCAAACAGATCAGAGCCTGATGCAGCAAGTTGGCGAATGAAGAAGTCCTGTGCATTGAAGCATTTTCCATGAAGAATATAGAAGACCAAGGTCTTCATTGCACCCTCAAGCTTGGCATGTGGAGAGTGCCCTTTGATGGGCCAGAGAGTTCGCCTGATGATGTGATAAATGGTTCTTGGCAGATACTCAAGGTCTTCAACGAAGAACTCCATGGGATAAGCAGCATCTTGGGGCAATGGCTTCATCATGCTGAGCATCTGACTCATATTAGGTTCAGGCTTCTGAAAGATGCGCTCGATAGCTTCACTATGAAGCTGACAGCCATGCTCGTAGAGATCGCCAGGAGTGGGCAAACCAGTGAGCTCAATGATGTCAAAGGCATTGGCTTCGTGATGAATGTTTCCTGTCATCCACTCCAGGACCCAAGTCTTCGGATCTCTGCTATATCCGCGGATGTGAAGTGTGGCATAGAATTGGAGCAGCAACTCTTCATTCCAATGCTCTTGGTCAGTAACGAACGGCAGCAGTCCAACTTCCTTGAAGCAATCCAGAGCTTCTTCCAGACAGGGCAGACCAGCTATAGCTTCAATGTCAAGGCGCTTGTGCGGGAAGATGCGACCTTGGTTGTAAAGAATACATGAGTAATAGCTTCGCTGCGGATAGCTCCAGAACCGATCAGATGATATCCTTTCCCTTGAGTAGGGGTTCCTGGAGCTATTGAAGAATGTGTTGTCTGCTCTGAAGCCATTGATATTGAAGGAGCCAGGTGCTGATGCAGGACCTAGGAACCTTGGCAATCTTGGGATTGGCTTCTGTACCTGAGGCCTGTGCTCAACATGATAGTCGAACTGGGGACCGGCAGCAGCCTCAGGAACAGAAGTGTCGGGATCAGTGGCTTCGCTGTCTTCTGATGCTTTTGTTGGGGAGGGCTCCACATTAGCTTCATTGGTGGTGGTGGCAGCCGCAAGATTTTCAATCACGTTCTCCTTGAGAACTGCTTCTTGGTGGGACAGGGGAGTAGCAACTTGTGCGACTTCTTCTTCCGCGACTGATGCAGCCGGATTGTCTTCAGCAGAGATTTGAGGCCTTGGACCTTTGCGAAGCCTGCGCAACGCAGGCGACGCCTGTGGAGTTGGAGTTGGCTGGGCCTCAAGGTCTTCTTCCTCTTGTGGGCGATCTGCCCATGAAGCATTCTGTGCAATTGGCGTCAGTGGACGACCAATGCTGATGAGTTTGCTGTTCTCAAGCTGAGGAAGGACTGCACCGTCTTCTACATGGTCATGTTGACCAATGTCTTCAGCAGCGATGGGATCAGCTGCTGGAAAGTCTTCAGCTTCATGAGCCTCTGTGGAAGCAGGCTCATGGATTGTCAGTTGACGTTCAGCGTCAGGATAAACCATAGAAATAGGTTCAACTATCAAAGGCTCTGTGGGAGCAGCCCGATCTTTCTTGGTCTTCCTCTTCTTCTTGGAGGGGGCAGCAGGAGAGGCTTCAGGATGTTTCCTCTTCCTGGCTTCAGCCTCAGCAATCCTCGTCTTCTTGAGCTCTGAAGCGGTTGACCAGCTTTTTGGCTTCAAGCCAGTCAGTCTAGTTGGGAAGACAATGGGAACTGCTTCCTGCATTGGTGCGTCGGGTTCAGCCGTAGCGGGCTTCTTCTTCTTCTTTGCGGCCATCCTGGGGTCGATGCCAGGACGCCCAAGGGCCTTGCGCTTCTCAGCCTCATTGTAGGCTTGCACACATCTGTCAGCCAGAGCCTTCATGCGCTCACGCGAACCCTGAGCTTCTGCACGTTTCTTTACAAAGGCTTCCTTGAGCTCGTGCATCATTGTCTTGAAGTTTTTCACTTCTTGCACGCTGAGCTTGGCCATATGCTTCTTGAACTAAGCCTTTTCATAGTCAATCTTTTGCTTCAGTTCAACAATGCACTGGGCGACAGCTAGCTCTGAAGCAATGGTGCTTTGGAAGGCGACACTGAGGCCAATGGGTAGTTGCAGATCTTCAAAGCTGATGTTTGGCGTGTCAAACGACTCGTCAATGAAGTTGTGGATGATGGTTACATCAAAGAGAGGCAGATCATTGAAGATTTCTGCTTCTTCTTTGCTCTTAATGAGTTGCTCAAGAGCGTCATCTGCAAGATCTTCATCACTTGACAGATTGATGGCATCATTGCGCAGAATGGCAGCAGTTGTTAGCTCTTGGCCGGTGTGAGGCAGAGGCATCTTGACCTTCTGGGGCTTGGAGATGCGTGATAAGTCTTCGGACTGCACACTGTCTTCAGGAGGTGCAGTTGCCAGTGGCTTCGCCCGTGAGATTTTGGTGAAGGGGCAGGCTTTGAAGCTTTAGGCTTCTTCAGCTTCTTTGTCTTTGGCGCTGCAGGCGCTTCATCTGATTCAGCGTCAGCTGCAGGCACATTCACTGCAGTCCCTTGAACCAAGATGTGGGTGATGAGGCCTTCAAGGTTGTAGAAAGGACCGATGACATTGGGTTCTGTATCTCGTGTGCCATCAACCCTTGGAGCTGAGGGACCAGGGTTGAAGTCTAGTCCCAATGTCTTCTTGTTTTGCTTCGCTGAGTTCTGGGCAAACTGGAAGTTGCACTTGAACAGATTGTCGTCACGACACCATAGTAGTGACGATGGGTGTGCATCAGCAGGCTGTGGCCCACGGACCATGCAGGGATAGAAGCCTTGTTCAATGGCTTCATCTCTGGACCTGGGTAGAAGATTCTTGTATAGGATGTCTCCCCATGGTCTCTTGATGGCATTTTTCTCAGCATATTCCTGGGTTACAAATCGGTATTTGAACCATTGTTCGGCCCAATATCTTCGAATCCATTGGATTCGGGTCTTGCGCTGATTGTAATCCTCTTCAAGATCTGTCTTGTACAGTTCTGAGAGGTCATCTAGCAGATCTTTAGATGTTTCTCCACGATGCTTTCTGCCACCCTTCCTTGCTGATTTCTCTGAAGCCATAAACTTTAAACTGAAAGGCTTCAACACGTTCAAAGGCTTCAAAGGTTTTCGCTTGCTGGACAAACAAGAACTGGCTTCGGGAGAATTTATGTGATGCTGTAAGAATTCTGCAAGTGAATGCAGACTATGAGAACCGAAGGATTCTCCCACAGACATGTACCTGTGACAGCATTAAGGTGCGAGGGAAGGGGAAGAGGTCATATGCATTCTCAGAAGATTTTGAAGATAAATCAGTTTAGAAGACATTGACCTCATCGTGCGAAGACATTCACTCATAGATAAGGAGTTGGTTCCAGATTTGTACGAATCCACAGATCAGTACAAGTGAGGAATCTAACTACTTTCTGAAGCATAAGTGAATATACAAGGCATGTTATGAGATGCAGTATGAGAGAGATCTAACTTGAGTGGATAGAAACTGCTTGTGGTAGAAAGTGACAAAGCCATAGGATCAACGGTGCTGTAAAAAGGAAGTTTTCTTTACCACACTAAGAACTGCTAGACGGAGTGGAAGATGAGGCCGAGCAGTTCGATCTTCCGTGCCCTAACTTGGCGACGGAGGACACCTACGGCGACGGCGGAGAGGACGATGTCCGCAGTCGGCGTGAAGACGGCGTCGGAGAGGTTGCGGCAGCGAAGCGCTTCGTCGCCGGCGTCGTCGAGGGCTAGCGGTGGCGCTAGGGTTCATGCGAGAATGGAAG
Organism: Triticum urartu; assembly: GCF_003073215.2. NCBI lineage: Eukaryota > Viridiplantae > Streptophyta > Magnoliopsida > Poales > Poaceae > Triticum > Triticum urartu. The sequence goes on along the minus strand of NC_053026.1, from coordinate 187,383,021 downwards.
AAGAGATAATGACCGCTATGAAGTGTGTATTTATAGGTACAGGGGCGGCACTGCGTTATTACACAGGTTCCCCTGGCGATTCGCATCTGAGGAACACGTGGCCATTATGCGGAATTTTGGGGTTTGTTCCACATCCCACGCACGCCTGGATTGTCGGGTGGTCGTTCCTACTTCTCCGGGTTTTATGTGGAGGAACGAGCATTGAAAACGGACTTAATGGTTGTCTCTGTATCTTCTGCTGACAAGGACACAGAGAAGACATTCGACAGTTTCAATAGAATGCATATGATTTGGAGAGATAGAACTTGAGATACAAAGCATAGAGAGGTTAGGGTCCGATCACATTCACTTAGTTCAAAAGATTCAACAAGAAGACATAGCTATAAGTGAATGCTGTAGAGGACAATCATGAAGATATGTTGAGATTGAAGCCAAGCTAAATGTGAAGACATAGCAAATGTAACGCCATGAGTGAAACACTTCAAAATAGAACATTTGGTGGTGGCGTTACCCACCGTATAGGAAGTATTAGACCCAGACACAGCGCACAATTATCGTGGCGCTCCGAAGTCAAATTCCACATTAATGTATTCACACTTAGAATGTATGTCTTCATTGATTGAAGATATACTTTACTTCGTGTGTTGCACATCTAAGTCATCAATATGCATAAGGGTTAGGATGTGTGCCTGATCACAGGACATTTGAGGATTCCAGGATATTTAGCTCACACCGTAACTTGCAAAATCACTTCTCATCTAAGGGCTTGGTGAAGATATCTGCCAATTGCTCTTCAGTGTTGACATGTATGATATCAATATCTTCCTTCACAACATGATCTCTGAGAAAGTGATGACGAATTTCAACGTGCTTTGTCTTCGAGTGCTGAACTGGGTTGTTGGCAATCTTGATGGCGCTTTCATTGTCGCAGTAAAGTGGCACTTGCTTCAGATGAATGCCATAGTCCTTGAGTGTTTGCTTCATCCACAGAAGCTGAGCGCAGCAAGATCCAGCAGCAATTATTCAGATTCAGCAGTGGAGAGAGATACACAGTTCTGCTTCTTTGAAGACCAACATACAAGTGATCATCCCAGAAAGTGACATGTGCCTGATGTAGACTTGCGATCAACTTTGTCACCAGCATAATCAGCATCCAAGAATCCAACCAGATCAAACTCTGAGCCCTTTGGATACCATAATCCTAGAGTTGGGGTGTGAGCCAAATATCGAAGAATTCGCTTCACAGCTAAGTGATGCGACTCCTTTGGTGCCGCTTGAAATCGAGCACACATGCAAACACTAAGCATAATATCTGGCCTAGATGCACATAGATAAAGTAAAGAACCAATCATGGAGCGGTATACCTTTTGATCAAACTCTTTACCATTGTCGTCGGGACCAAGATGATGTTTGGCTGGCATTGGTGTCGTGAAGCCTTTGCAGTCTTGCATACCGAACTTCTTCAGGCAATCTTTCAGGTACTTCTCTTGAGATATGAAGATGCCGTTGCGTTGTTGTCATATTTGAAGACCGAGGAAGAACTTCAGCTCTCCCATCATAGACATCTAATATTGCTCTTGCATCATATATCCAAACTCTTCACTGTACTTCTGATTGGTGCAGCCGAAGATAATGTCATCCACATATATTTGGCACACAAACAGTTCACCATCATATGTCTTCATGAAGAGAGTGGGGTCTAGGGAACCAGGTATGAGGCCTTTGCTCTTCAGGAAGTATTTGAGTGTGTCATACCAGGCCAGAGGGGCTTGTTTGAGGCCATACAGTGCCTTGTTGAGCTTGTATACCATGTCAGGATGTTTTGGATCATCAAAGCCAGGCAGTTGTGCAACATACACTTCTTCTTCAATCTTTCCATTAAGAAAAGCACTCTTCACATCCATTTGATATAGAATTATGTTATGATGATTTGCATAGGCCAGCAGTATGCGTATGGCTTCATGTCTAGCCACAGGAGCAAATGTTTCATCGAAGTCAATGCCTTCCACTTGAGTATATCCTTGAACAACGAGACGAGCTTTGTTTCTGACAACTTGACCATGCTCATCTTGCTTGTTGCGGTATATCCATTTGGTGCCTATTATATTGTGCTTTCGTGGATCAGGACGCTTAACCTGTTCCCATACATTATTCAGCTCAAACTGATGAAGCTCTTCTTGCATAGCTTGAATCCATTCAGGTTCCATGAAGGCTTCTTCAACTTTCTTGGGTTCTGTTATTGAGACAAATGCGAAGTGCCCACAGAAATTTGCTAGCTGAGTTGCCCTTGAACGAGTGAGTGGACCGGGTGCATTGATGCTATCAATTATTCTTTCAATCTGCACTTCATTGGCAACGCGAGGATGTACAGGGCGAAGATTTTGCTCTTGCTGGTCGTTGTCATTGTTAGAAGGAATGTCTTCAGGCTGAGCATTGTCTTCATGTTGATCAGGTGCTGAGATGATAAGTTCTTCTTCAGGATGAGCTTCAGAAGGTATAATTTCTCCAGTTCCCATTAGCTTGATTGATTCACTGGATGGAACTTCATCTAGCACATTTGGCAGTTGCTCTCTTTATGAACCATTGGTCTCATCGAACCACACATCCACTGTTTCAACCACTTTGTAATGAAAGAGATTGAAGACTCTGTAGGAGTGTGAATCCTTTCCATATCCAAACATAAAACCCTCATGTGCTTTTGGTGCAAACTTTGAGGTGTGATGTGGGTCCTTGATCCAGCACCTGGCTCCAAATATTCTGAAGTAACTGACATTTGGCTTCTTGCCAGTAAGGATCTCATAAGATGTCTTGTTCAGAAGCTTGTGAAGATAAACACGATTGATTGTATGGCATGCAGTATCAATGGCTTCAGGCCAGAATTTTCTTGGAGTCTTGTATTCATCTAGCATCATTCTGGCCATCTCAATGAGTGTGCTGTTCTTGCGTTCGACGATGCCATTCTGCTGTGGCGTGTACGGAGCCGAGAATTCATGTGTGATGCCCAAGGTATCAAGATATGTATCAAGGCCAGTGTTCTTGAATTCAGTGCCATTATCACTTCTGATGCGCTTTATCTTGGCGCCATAATTGTTCATAGCTCGATTGGCGAAGCGTCTGAAGACATCCTGCACTTCAGTCTTGTAAAGGATTATGTGCACCCAAGTATATCTAGAATAATCATCAAAAATGACAAAGCCATAGAGACAAGCAGTAGTAGTAAGAGTTGAGTAATGAGTGGGACCGAAAAGATCCATGTGAAGCAGTTCGAAGGGTCGAGTAGTGGTCATGATTGTCTTCGAGGGATGTTTGGCCCTCGTCATCTTCCCTGCTTCACAGGCACCGCATAAGTGATCTTTCTTGAACTTGACGCCCTCAATGCGTATGATATGCTTCTTCTTTGCAAGGGTGTGGAGGTTCCTCATGCCAGCATGCCCTAGCCTCCGATGCCAGAGCCAGCATTCTGAAGCTTTTGCTAGAAGACATACGGCAAGCTGTGGTCCTGCTGAGAAATCTACCACGTACAAATCATCTTTTCGATACCCTTCAAATACTAGAGACTTGTCAGCTTCCATTAGTACAAGGCAACGATATTTTCCAAATATTACGATCATGTTAAAATCGCAAAGCATTGAGACAGACATTAAGTTGAAGCCAAGGGATTCAACAAGCATGACTTTATCCATGTGTTGATCCCTTGAGATTGCAACTCTACCTAGACCCAATACCTTACTTTTACCAGTGTCAGCAAATGTGATGTGGCTCTTGTCGGATGGACGTAAGGTTGAGTCCATTAGAAGGCTTCTTTTGCCAGTCATGTGATTTGTACACCCACTATCAATAATCCATTCTGAAGACGCTGGTGTCGTACCCTATAGTGCAGTTAGGGGGATAGGCTTCACCAAGAGCATTGTGAAGCAAAAACGTTTGACGAACCAGTGGGTTATGAAAGCTTAGATCCAGATTAGGACTAATAGGGAGAGTAGCAAGCGATTCAGGAACGAAGTACATAGTAAGACCATTCGGGCAGTTGATCTTGCGCCCTACAAGATGTTTAAGGTCCCCAGCAATAGCGTCAGATGATTTTGGTTTTCTGCCGGAGACCTTTCCCTTGGCACCGCGTGCCATGAAGCAGTAGGTAGAAGTGGAGTAGTCCTTGTCATTTGCATCGGTGTCGGTGATGAAGTCATTGTCTTCAGTGTTGAAGATGGACTTGGCAACGTATGCTGTAGCCAGACTTGCGATGCCTGAATCGGACTCCTCCTCAGACTCCACCTCCGCCTCCTCAGAAGCAGACTCCTCCTCTGAATCCATTTCCTTGCCAACAAACGCACGTGCCTTGCCAGATGAGCTCTTCTTGTGTGATGAAGACTTTGAGGAAGACTTGGAAGAAGACTTTGAGTATTTCTTCTTCTTCTTGTCGTTAGAGTCATATTCCTTGCTCTTCTTCTTCTTTTTGTTCTCATTGTCCCACTGTGGACACTCAGAAATGAAGTGGCCAAGTTTCTTGCACTTGTGACATGTTTTCTTCTCGTAGTCATGAGCAGAAGCTTCATCATTCCTTGAGCTTGATTGGGAAGACTTTCTGAAGCCTTTCTTCTTGGTGAATTTTTGGAACTTCTTGACAAGCATAGCAAGTTCCCTTCCAATGTCTTCAGGATCATCAGAACTGTTGTCAGATTCTTCTTCAGATGAGGAAGCAGCTTTTGCCTTCAAGGCACGACTTCGCCCATAGTTTGGACCATAGATATCTCTTTTCTTAGAAAGCTAAAACTCATGTGTGTTGAGCCTCTCAAGTATGTCAGACGGATCGAGTATCTTGAAATCAGGACGTTCTTGAATCATCAGGGCTAGGGTGTCAAACGAACTATCAAGTGATCTCAGCAGTGTCTTGACGACTTCATGTTTGGTGATCTCAGTAGCGCCGAGGGCTTGAAGCTCATTTGTGATGTCAGTGAGTCGGTCAAATGTGAGCTGGACATTCTCATTGTCATTTCGCTTGAAGCGGTTGAAGAGGTTGCGAAGGACACTGATTCTCTGATCTCTCTGGGTTGAGACGCCTTCATTGACCTTGGAGAGCCAGTCCCAGACCAGCTTAGATGTTTTCAAAGCACTCACATGGCCATACTGTCCTTTGGTCAGATGACCACAGATGATATTTTTGGCAGTAGAGTCCAGTTGAATGAATTTCTTGACATCAGCAGCAGTGACACCTTCTCCAGCCTTGGGAACGCCGTTCTCGATGACATACCATAGGTCGACGTTAATGGCTTCAAGATGCATGCGCATCTTATTCTTCCAGTAGGGATATTTAGTTCCATCGAAGATGGGGCACGCAGCGGAGACTTTAATTATCCCTGCAGTCGACATAGCTAAAACTCCAGGTGGTTAAACCGAATCACACAGAACAAGGGAGCACCTTGCTCTGATACCAATTGAAAGTGCGTTATATCGACTAGAGGGGGGGTGAATAGGCGATTTTTAAGAAAGTCTTCAAAATGTGGAAGTTATGAAGATAAATGATAGAAATAAACCTATTACCTTGCAGCGGAAGGTAGACTACACTAGGCAAGCCATAGTCAAGTATTCAATGGTGAAAGCATAATGACTAATAGCAGCAATGTAGTAAGGATTAGGTAGGAAGATATTGTGAAGCCACACAGAACATGCAGTCACTCAGTGAAGACAAAAGATAGTGCAAACATACAATGACTTCACAAGGAGTAACAGTAAGTAAAGGGAAGGGAAGATGGAACCAGTGACTCGCTGAAGACAATGATTTGTTGCACCAGTTCCAGTTGCTGTGACAACTGTACGTCTGGTTAGGGCGGCTAGGTATTTAAACCTTAGGACACACAGTCCCGGACACCCAGTCCTGAACACGCAGCTCAGGACACCCAGTCCTCACCATATTCCCCTTGAGCTAAGGTCACACAGACCTCGCCCAATCACTCTGGTAAGTCTTCAAGGTAGACTCCCAAACCTTCACAGACTTCGTTCACCGGCAATCCACAATGTCTCTTGGATGCTCAGAATGCGACGCCTAACCGGCTGGAGGATGCACAGTCCTCAAGTGTAATAAGTCTTCAGATCACACAGACAAGAAGACTTAAGTGATGCCTAATTCTCTTTGGCTCTGGGTGGTTAGGGCTTTATCCTCGCAAGGAATTCTCTCTCAAAGGCTTCGAGGTGGGTTGCTCTCAAACGACAAAAGCCGTACTCTCAATCTGAGCAGCCAACCGTTTATGGTTGTAGGGGGTGGGCTATTTATAGCCACTTGGCAACCCGACCTGATTTGTCCGAAATGTCCCTGGGTCACTAAGGAACTGACACGTGTTCCAACGGTCAGATTTCAAACTCACACGACAACTTTACTTGGGCTGCAAGAAAAGCTGACTTGTCCGACTCTGGACAAGATTCGCTCTCATAGTCTTCACTCGAAGACATAGGTTTTGGTTAGGCATCACTACAGTCATTCTGACTGGTTCTCTTGGACCCCACTTAACAGTACGGTGGTTCCTATGACTCAACACAAAAGAAAGAGAACTACGAAAGATCTAAGTCTTCGAGCTCCATAGGCTTCATGTGTTGTCTTCTCTTGTCATAGTCTTCAATGTGAATATCTTCATATACCACCTTTGACTTCAATGTCTTCATACATTTTTAGTGGTCATCTCTGGTAGGAAAACCGAATCAATGAGGGACTTCTACCTGTGTTATCCTACAATTCTCACAAACACATTAGTCCCTCAACTAGGTTTGTCGTTAATACTCCAAAACCAACTAGGGGTGGCACTAGATGCACTTACAAAAGGTATCGGTGGGGGTACTATTTTCTTCGAAGATGCTTCTTACACTTTGCAGTAATATAGCATAAGTTCCCTGAGCGCGCTTTGTTTGTTACAGCCTTATGGCCTGATTGCCTGGTTATTAGAAACACCGTCGATATTCTCGACAGATGGAGTACATAACACTTTTCGGTCCTTGACCGAAGAGGGAGAAGCCGACAGTCGGTTAAGACGTGTTTAAAGTTCGGTTGAACATAGATATGATATAAGTACTTCGGTACATGCAATCATTCTTTTGCCCAAGTCACTTGGGGGCTCTTAAATTTATATGAGACGCTTTATGATAAGTGTTCTTCTTAGTCGTTGCAAAGTTTTATTATTATTATTATTATTACTATTACTATTATTATTATTATTGTCTATCTCTCCTTTTTTCGACACGAGCGTGTGGTCACTAGCCGGGAGCCTAATTTCTCTCTCAAAAGCCGCTAGAGTTTAGTTTGCTAAACTGACCTAATGAGAAGTAATCCACCCTTGGGATAGGAGGTTGAAGCCGTAGGCTGACCCGCTTGAAGTCTTGAGATAGGATGCATCATGTTAAAGCACGACAGAAGCACTTCTTTTGCTCAGGCCAATTTTCGGATTGGCACCGAACACTTGATCTTGTTCGGACGTCAAGTTTTTACTGACGTTTTTTGGGTTTCCAAGCTTATGGCACTTTTAAACTATTTGTGTGTTTTCAGCACAAGTCTCGCAGTGCAATGCCAGACACCTTTAGATATTCGGCAAAAACATTCTCGGATATTGCTATATATGCATCGGTTTCGAATTGTGTCTTCGGTCAATAGTTGGGTTGCCCGGCTCCTGCGCTTGCCTCCTACGTTCCGCTTTGTTCGGCTAGGTGTGCAAAGGGAGAACCACTGCGATTGTGCTTCCAGCTCACATGGTTAAGCACCTCAGTGGAGAAAGCCGAAAACTGACTGTCACAATAAGCGTAAACTGGTCAGCGATCCGATGACGGTGTTAAATGACGGGCCATTCATAACAATGGCCGAAGTGTTCACGGCTTGACCTCGACTGTCGCCGAACACTACCGGGGCTATTAACTGGCCTCCCAAACTAAATCCTCGATATTATGCTCTTACATTAGAGCTGAGGCTGCATGATCATGCTTAGCATGACAACCCAAAGAAAGGAACCGATAGCGGGACTATTTTCTTTGGAAGACATTTCTTATGTTAAACAGTAATATAACTCTCTGCGTACCTTTGTTTATAAAACCGTATGGCTAGATTGCCTTGTTTGTTGTAAATCTTTGCCCTCATAAAGGTTTTATAAAGTAGGACAAACACTCCTCGGCTACTGGCCAAGGAGGTGGAAGCCGATGGTCGGTCAATAAAGTTTTGTACAATGCGGATCTGAGCATTAATGACGTAAAGTACTTGGATACATAGAGTCATTACACATAATTTGTGATTTTACTATGGATATTGATCCTTAATTCGGCCACCCATGCCCGCATTAAGGCTCGAGGGCTACTGGGCTTCGGGCTTATTATTTACAAATATTAAAGGGGCACATCGATCCCCTGATCTGGTGTTGCCACCTGACCAGTGTCTCGGGGGCTACTGCATTGCTTGTCCAATGCAGAAAATTTTATGTGCAATATAGTTTCTGGGGAGATTTTGATCCTCAGGTTGGTCGGCCGCACCCAACCTGAGTCTCGAGGACTGAGCATGCCGCTTTTAGTGTCCCGAAGTATTCTGCCGAGCTTGGACTTGATCCTCAGGCCGATTTTGCAAATCAACCTGAGTCTCAGTGGCTACTAGGATCAGTGGTCTTACGTCATCCTTCAGGTGCATCTCGGGTTTTAGACCGATACACACCTTGAGGGCTACTGGCTATATATCTCGGCAGAGAATAAATTGCACCAATAAAAATATTCACAAAAATCGGCCCACATTCGGGGTGGTGCACCACCTCAGAAGCAGTCCGGCATAAAGCTCGGGCGCTAGTGGTTGGCTCCATAGAGGGCATTTCCGGCATTAAGCTCGGCTAAACTCCTTCAAACTTTTTTGAACGAAGGTGATATGACACCTCGGATATAGTCCGGCGTTGGAGCTCGGATACAGTCCGGCGTTGGAGCTCGGATAGATAGTCCGGCGTTGGAGCTCGGATACATTCCGGCGTTAGAGCTGGGAAGCGGTCCGGCATTGGTGCTCGGCTGCAAAAGATACCTCGAATACAGTCCGGTGTTAGAGCTCGGACGCAAGAGGACACTGCCTCCCGGGAACAACTTCAAACCCGAGATGTGGCATAAAAATAATAAGGCATTGATAAAGGCCGGAAACTTAAAGGGGCTCCTCGGATACGCGGCGTATAAACTCGTCGAATGCATTTCGGCGATCCTCAAGATCGAAGATGAGAAGATTTGTTGAACCAGTTTTCAAGACCGACGACTGAAGATGAAGAACAGTTCGGAAGAATCGAGGAGCGTCCCTAACTTGAAGACCGGTTCAGGGGGCTACTGACGGTGTCCTGGACTAGGGGGTACTCAACACGTCATCTCCTGATCTGATAGATTGGCCGAGGACCCCCGTGGCCGTATACTCATGGGCCAGTTCGGACAGCTGCCGCATACAAGGAAGATTCCACAAGACTTGGCGATCAAGACAAGGACTTCTCCCCACCGGCGTATTCGGCTAGGACTCTTGTTAACCTAGGCCTCTGGTGCATTATATAAACCAGTGAAAGTGCGTTATATCGACTAGAGGGGGGGTGAATAGGCGATTTTTATGAAAGTCTTCAAAACGTGAGAGTTATGAAGACAAACAGTGAAGATTATGCCTATTACTATGCAGCGGAAGTTAGATTACACTAGGCCAACCATGGTCATGTATTCAATAGAGTGAAAGCGCAATGACAAACAGCTTCAGTGTAATAAGGATCAGGTAGGAAGAAGTTATGAAGCCAAACAGATCATACATTCATGTTGTGAAGACAAAAGATAATGCAAGCACGCAATGGCTTCACAATGAATAACTGTAAGTAAAAAGGAAGTGTAGATGAAACCAGTGACACGTCAAAGACAATAATTTGTTGGACCAGTTCCAGTTGCTGTGACAACTGTACGTCTGGTTGGAGTGGCTAGGTATTTAAACCGAAGGACACACAGTCCCGGACACCCAGTCAAGGACACTTAGTCCAAGACACCCAGTCCTCACTGTTTTCTCCTTGAGCTAAGGTCACACAGACCTCGCCCAATCACTCTGGTAAGTCTTCAAGGTAGACTCCCAAACCTTCACAGACTTCGTTCACCGGCAATCCACAATTTCTCTTGGATGCTCAGAACGCGACGCCTAACCGTCTGGAGGATGCACAGTCCTCAAGTGTAATAAGTCTTCAGATCACACAGACACGAAAACTTAAGTGATGCCCAATTTACTCTGGCTCTGGGTGGTTAGGGCTTTTCTCCTCACTAGGAATTTTTCTCTCAAAGGCTTCGAGGTGGGTTGCTCTTAAACGACAAAAGCCGTGCACTGAAATCTAAGCAGCCAACCGTTTATGGTTGTGGGGGGTGGACTATTTATAGCCACTTGGCAACCCGACCTGATCTGTCCGAAATGACCCTGGGTCAGTAAGGAACTGACACATGTACCAACGGTCGAATTTTGAACTCACACGGCAACTTTACTTGGGCTACAAGTAAAGCTGACTTGTCTGACTCTGGACAAGATTTTCTCTCAAAGTCTTCGCTCGAAGACATAGGATTTGAATTAGGCATCACTTCAGTCATTCTGACTGGTTCTCTTGGACCCCACTTAACAGTACGGTGATTCCTATGACACAACATAAATGAAATAAAACTACGAAGGATCTAAGTCTTCGAGTTCCATAAGCTTCATAGGGAGTCTTCTCATGTCATTGTCTTCAATATGAATATCTTCATAAACCACCATTGTCTTCAATGTCTTCGTACATTTTTAGGGGTCATCTCTGCTAATAAAACCGAATCAATGAGGGACTTCTACCTGTGTTTTCCTGCAATTCTCACAAACACGTTAGTCCCTCAACTAGGTTGGTCGTCAATACTCCAAAACCAACTAGGGGTGGCACTAGATGCACTTACAATCTCCCCCTTTTTGGTGATTGATGACAAACTAGTTGAAGTTTTCAACAGGGAACATAATTTGTGAAATAGTAAAGGAATTTGTCTTCATAAGTTGCAAGGGCTCCCCCTGAAGATGTGCATATAAGTAATTTGCCTTTTGAATGCAAATGCACATGGAAGGTTGTACTTGTGGAGATCCACTTCAACTTATGATGACAATCCACTATGCATGTGAAAGTATATGAAGATAATGACATGCATAATGGAAAATGGACGTCTGCAGTAAGAGATGAGTGCGAAATTTATCGTCGCACATGCGGAATTTATCTTCGCATAACGGAGTGACAAACAGGTAGCAGACGGCCATCAAGGCTAAGTGTTACAACTCAAAGGAGCAAATGTAGCAAAAACGGGAGTTGTAAGCACGAAGCAAAATGTAGCAAAAACGGGAGTTGTAAGCACGAAGCAAAATGTAGCAAAATATAAAGGCACCCGCCCAAAGTGACCCGCTTGAAGACTATAAACATCATGCTTCTCCCCCTTTTGTCAGTGATGATCAAAAAGGTTTGAAGACATAGAGTTTTCTACGCGTTCCCAGGCGCAGCAGGATTGGTGGAGTTGTTTGGTGGCGGTGCAGATGAGCTTGGTGCAGATTCGACGTGTGTTGAAGCAGGTGGAGATGATGTCGCGTCGTCGTCTTCTTCAATAATCCGGGCAGACACGGTGGCAGCAGAAGAAGAGAATTCTGACTCTTCAAGTGATGGTGTGCTTCGCATCACAGCTCTTCTTGGAGGCGTGGAGTCAAATTGGAATCTCTCTCTGAAGCCATCCTCTTGCAGTTCAGCTTCATTGCTCATCATGGTGAGGCCTTTCCAAGTGCGGCGACAGGTCTCGTGTGCGACAAACGCATTCTTGGTTGCCAGATTTCTGATGCGATTGACGTCTTGCATGATGCTTCTCATCTGCCGTTTGAGCCAGTCGTGATGCCTATCTTGCTTTTGGTGAAGAGCCACAAGAAACTCTCGGTCATTGAGTGCTCGAGCGTGCTTCTTGGGTCTCTTGGCAGCTATGCTGTCAGTGGCTTCAGTTGATGCAGGGGCACGTGTGGTGCCAGCCATTGGATACACTCGGGAGAGAGCTTCAACACCTTCAATATTTTGAGTGAAGCTCTGGTGTTCTGCATTTTGAAGACTTAATGGTTGCTTGCCAGGCTCTGGATATATTGCTTCAGCAGATGTGTCCACATCTGGCAAAAATATCCTATGGTTGCGGGCTGAGGGTTGATAGGAGATTGCAGAGTGAAGCTTGATCAGCCTCATAACCCAAGGAGCATAGAACTTTAATCCAAACAGTTCTGAGGCAGACGCTGCAAAGTGACGGATGAAGAGATCCTGTGCATTGAAGCATTTGCCATGAAGAATGCAGAAGATGAGAGTCTTCATTGCACCATCAATTGTTGCATATCGAGAGTGTCCCTTTACAGGCCATAGAGTCCGCCTTATGATGTGATATATTGTTCTGGGCAGGTACTCTAAGTCTTCAACGAAGAACCTAGTTGGATAGGGTGCATTAGGAGGCAGTGGCTTCATTATTGAGAGCATCTGACTCATATCTAGCTCAGGAGGCTGAAATATGCTCTCAATTGCTTCAGCATGGAGTTGGCACCCTTCTTCAAAGAATTCGCCAGGAGTGCGAAGGCCGGTAAGCTCAATTAGGTCGAAAGCATTTGCTTCATGATGGATATTGCCTGTCATCCACTCCAGAATCCATGTCTTCGGATCTCTGTTATAGCCTTTGATATGCAAAGTGGCATAGAACTGGAGCAGAAGCTCTTCGTTCCAGTGCTCTTCATCAGTGATAAATGGCAGCAAACCCACTTGCTTGAAGCAATCCAGTGCTTCTTCCAGACCAGGCAGACCAGCAACAGCTTCAACCTCAAGGCGCTTGTGAGGAAAGATGCGGCCTTGGTTGTATAGGATGCATGAATAATAGCTGCGCTGTTGATGGCTCCAGAACCTATCTGATACAATCCGTTCCCTTGAATAAGGGTTCTTGGAGCGGTCGAAAAACGTGTTATTTGCCCTGAAGCCGTTGATGTTGAAGGAACCAGGAGCTGATGCAGGACCTGGGAACCTTGGCAGTCATGGGATCGGCTTCTGGACCTGGGGTCTGTACGCAATATGATAGTTGAATTGTGGTCCGGCAGCAGACTCAGGCACAGAATGTTCAGGAGCAGTAGCTTCATTGTCTTCTGAAGCTATTGTTGGGTTGGGCCCCACATTTGCTTCGGCGTTGTTTGTGGCAGCCTCAACATTTGCAGACTCAGGCACGTTCTCCTGGAGAACTGCTTCTTGTTGGTGTGGGGGAGTTGGAGCTTGTGGTATCTCTGCATGCTCTTCGGCTGATGCAGCCGGAATGTCGTCAGCAGCCTGAGCCCTTGGCCCTTTGCGAAGCCTACGGAATGTAGGCGTCGGTGGAGTTGTAGTGGGTTGGGGCTCATCTTCCTCCTGTGGGCGATCTGCCCACGATGCATCTTGTGTGATTGGCGTCAATGGACGACCAATACTGATCAGTTCGCTTGTCTCAAGCTGAGGAAGGGCTCCATCACCTTGCACATTGTCTTGGAGACCAATGTCTTCAGCAGCGTTGGGTTCGTCTGCTGGAATGTCTTCAGCGTTGGGTTCATGCACAGTCAACTGACGATCTGCATCAGGATAGCGGACGGAGAGGGGTTCAACTGTCAAGGGCTCTGTGGGAGCAGCCCGAGATTTCTTGGTCTTGCGCTTCTTGATGATGGGTTCAGAAGGAGAGGCTTCAGAGTGTTTTCTCTTCTTAGCTTCAGCCTCTGCAGTCCGTGTCTTCTTGAGCTGTGAGGCGGTTGATCGACTCTTTGGCTTCGAGCCAGTCATTGTAGCGGGGAAGACAATCGGAGCAGTTTCTGACCTTGGCGCTTCAGGTTCAAGCACAGCAGCCTTCTTTTTCTTCTTCGCGGCCATCCTGGGGTCAATGCCGGGACGCCCAAGTGCCTTGTGCTTCTCTGCCTCATTGTAGGCCTGCACGCAGCGATCAGCCAAAGTCTTCATGCGCTGTCGCGAGCCTTGAGCTTCAGCACGCGTCTTCAGAAAGTTCTCTTTCAGCTCGTGCAACATGATCTTGAAGTTTTTCACTTCTTGCACGCTGAGCTTGGCCACGTGCTTCTTGAACTGAGCCTTTTCATAATCAATTTTCTGCTTCAGTTCTACAATTCGCTGGGCTATTGCAAGTTCTGAAGCAATTGCACCTCGAAAGGCAACGCTGAGGCCTATGGGCAGCTGCAGATCATTGAAGCTTATGTCTGGTGTGTCAAACCATTCATCAATGAAGCTGTGGATGACGGCGACATCAAACAGAGGTAGATTGTTGAAGATTTCAGCCTCCTCCTTGCTCTTGATGAGCTGCTCAAGTGCGTCATCTCCAAGATCTTCATCGCTTGATAGATCAATGTTTTCGCAGCGCAGAACGGCAGCAGCTGTGAGCTCTTTGCCTGTGTGTGGCTGAGGCTTCTTGGCTTCTTGGGGCTTGGAGACTCGTGATATGTCTTCAGACTGCACACTGGCTTCAGGAGGTGCAGTTGCCAATGGCTTCGCTCGTGAGATTTTGGGAGAAGCGGCTGGCTTTGAAGCTTTTGGAGCTTTTGGCTTCTTCTGCTTTGGCTTCGGAGCAGCAGGGGCGTCATCTGACTCAGTATCTGCTGGAGGGTCATTCACAGCAGTCCCTTGGACTAGGATGCGAGTGATGAGGCCTGCAAAATTGGCATATGGCCCGATGATATTGGGATCGGCGTCGCGTGTGCCATCTGCCCTTGGTGAGGAGGGACCAGGGTTGAAGTCAAGCCCAAATTTCTTCTTGTTTATCTTCGCTGACTGTTGTGCAAACTAAAAGTTGCGCTTGAAGAGATTATCATCGCGGCACCAGAGAAGTGATGACGGATGTGCTTCAGCTAGCTTTGGTCCTCTCACCATGCATAGATAGAAGCCTTGAGCAATGGCTTCGACTCTGGACCTGGGTACGAGATTTTTGTATAGTACGTCTCCCCACGGTCTCTTGATGGCGCACTTCTCCACATATTCCTGAGTGACGAAGCGGTAGTGGAACCATTGCTCTGCCCAATATCTTCGAATCCATTGGATTCGTGTCTTGCGCTGACCATAGCTTTCTTCAGGATTAGTTTTGTACATCTCTGCCAATTCATCAGGCAGATCTTTGGACGTTTCTCCACGTCGCTGTCTGCCTCCCTTCCTTGCTGCTGTTTCTGAAGCCATGAATAACTTGGAAGGCTTCAAGATGTTCAAAGGCTTCAAAGGCTTCCTTTTGCAAGAACTGGCTTCAGGAGAGTTGATGTGATGCTGCAAGTACTCTGCAAATGAATGCAGACTATGAGAACCAAAGGATTCTCCCACGGACATGTACCTGTGACAGCATTAAGGCGCGAGGGAAGGGGAAGAGGTCATATGCATTCTCAGAAGATTTTAAAGATAAATCGGTTTAGAAGACATAGACCTCATTGTGCGAAGACATTCACTCATAGATAAGAAGTTGGTTCCAGATTTGTACGAACCCACAGATCAGTACAAGTGAGGAATATAACTACCTTATGAAGCACAAGTGAATATACTAGGCATGTCATGAGATGTAGCGAGATAACTAACTGATGTGAAGAGAAACTCCTTATGGCAGAAAGTGACTGAACTATGGGATCAAAAGAGGCTGTAAAAAGAGGTTTTATTGACCACACTTGGAACTGCTAGACGAAGTGAGAGTTGAGGTCGAGCAGTTCGATCCTCCGTGCCCTAACTTGGTGACGGAAGACACCTATGGCGACGACGGAGAGGGCGATGTCCGCTGTCGGCGTGAAAACAGCGTCGGAGAGGTTGCGGCAGTGAAGCGCTTCATCGCCGGCGTCGTCGAGTGCTAGCGGTGGCGCTAGGGTTCGTGCGAGGGTGGAAGAAGGAGATAATGACCGCAGTGAATCGTATATTTATAGGGATAGAGGCGGCACTGCGCTATTACGCAGGTACCCCTGGCGGTTCGCATTTGAGGCACGCGTGGCCAGTTAGAGGAAGATTGGGATTTGTTCCACGTCCCACGCACGCCTAAATTGTCGGGCGGTCGTTCCTACTTCTCCGGATCTTATGTGGAGGAATGAGCATTAAAAATAGACTTTTATGGTTGTCACTATGTCTTCAGCTGACAAGGACATAGTGAAGACATTTGACAGTTTCAACAGAATGCATATGACTTGGAGAGATAGAGTTTGAGATAGAAAGCATAGAGAGGTTAGGGTCCGATCACATTCACTTAGTTCAAAAGATTCAACCAAGAAGACATAGCTATAAGTGAATGCTGTAGAGGACAGAACATAAGTACATATATATCCATATAATCAACGCAGTGAAGATAATCATGAAGACATATTGAGAATGAAGCCAAACCAAATGTGAAGACATTGAGAGGTAACGCCATGAGAGAAACACTTCAAAATGGAACGTTTGGTGGTGGCGTTACCCACCGTATAAGAAGTATTAGACCCAGACACGGCGCACAATTATCGTGGCGCTCCGAAGTCAAATTCCACATTAATGTATTCACACTTAGAATGTATGTCTTCATTGTTTGAAGATATACGCTACTTCGTGTGTTGCACATCTAAGTCATCAATATGCATAAGTGTTAGGATGTGTGCCTGATCACAGGACATTTGAGGATTCCAAGATATTTAGCTCACACCGTAACTTGCAAAATCTCTTCTCATCCAAGGGCTTGGTGAAGATATCTGCCAATTGCTCTTCAGTGTTGACATGTATGATATCAATGTCTTCCTTCACAACATGATCTCTGAGAAAGTGATGACGAATTTCAATGTGCTTTGTCTTCGAGTGTTGAACTGGGTTGTTGGCAATCTTGATGGCACTTTCGTTGTCGTAGTAAAGTGGCACTTGCTTCAGATGAATGCCATAATCCTTGAGTGTTTGCTTCATCCACAGAAGCTGAGCGCAGCAAGATCCAGCAGCAATGTATTCAGATTCAGCAGTGGAGAGTGATACACAGTTCTGCTTCTTTGAAGACCAACATACAAGTGATCGTCCCAGAAAGTGACATGTGCCTGATGTAGACTTGCGATCAACTTTGTCACCAGCATAATCAGCATCCGAAAATCCAACCAGATCAAACTCTGAGCCCTTTGGATACCATAATCCTAGAGTTGGGGTGTGAGCCAAATATCGAAGAATTCGCTTCGCAGCTAAGTGATGCGACTCCTTTGGTGTCGCTTGAAATCGAGCACACATGCAAACACTAAGCATGATATCTGGCCTAGATGCACGTAAATAAAGAAAAGACCCAATCATGGAGCGGTATACCTTTTGATCGAAATCTTTACCATTGTCATCGGGACCCAGATGATGCTTGGCTGGCATTGGTGTTGTGAAGCCTTTGCAGTCTTGCATACCGAACTTCTTCAGGCACTCTTTAAGATATTTCTCTTGAGATATGAAGATGCCGTTGCGTTGTTGCCGTATTTGAAGAACGAGGAAGAACTTCAGCTCCCCCATCATGGACATCTGATATTGCTCTTGCATCATATATCCAAACTCTTCACTATACTTCTGATTGGTGCAGCCGAAGATAATGTCATCCACATATATTTGGCACACAAACAGTTCACCATCATATGTCTTCGTGAAAAGAGTGGGATCCAGGGAACCAGGTATGAAGCCTTTTCTTTTTAGAAAGTACTTGAGTGTATCATACCAGGCCCTAGGGGCTTGTTTGAGGCCATACAGTGCCTTGTTGAGCTTGTATACCATATCAGGATGTTTTGGATTTTCAAAGCCAGGTGGTTGTGCAACATACACTTCTTCTTCAATCTTGCCATTGAGAAAGGCACTTTTCACATCCATCTGATAGAGAAGTATGTTATGATGATTTGCATAGGCCAGCAGTATGCGTATGGCTTCAAGCCTAGCCACAGGAGCAAATGTTTCATCGAAGTCAATGCCCTCCACTTGAGTATATCCTTGAGCAACGAGACGAGCTTTGTTTCTGACAACTTGACCATGCTCATCTTGCTTATTGCGGTATATCCATTTGGTGCCTATTATGTTGTGCTTCCGTGGATCAGGACGCTTAACCAGTTCCCATACATTATTCAGCTCAAACTGTTGAAGCTCTTCTTGCATAGCTTGAATCCATTCAGGTTCCATGAAGGCTTCTTCAACTTTCTTGGGTTCTGATATTGAGACGAATGCGAAATGCCCACAGAAGTTTGTTAGCTGAGTTGCCCTTGAACGAGTGAGTGGACCAGGTGCATTGATGCTGTCAAGTATTTTGTCAATTTGTACTTCATTTGCAACACGAGGGTGTGTAGGGCGAAGACTTTGCTCTTGTTGATCTATGTGGTCATTTGAAGGTATATCTTCAGGCTGAGCATTGTCTTCATGTGGATCAGGTGCTGAGATGATACGTTCTTCTTCAGGATGAGCTTCAGAAGGTACAATCTCTCCAGTTCCCATAAGCTTGATTGATTCATTAGCTGGAACTTCATCTAGCACATTTGGCAATTGCTCTCTTTGTGATCCATTGGTTTCATCAAACCGCACATCCACTGTTTCAACCACTTTGTAGTGGAAGAGATTGAAGACTCTGTAGGAGTGCGAATCCTTTCCATATCCAAGCATGAAGCCTTCATGTGCTTTTGGTGCAAACTTTGAGGTGTGGTGTGGGTCCTTGATCCAGCATTTTGTGCCAAATACTCTGAAGTAACTGACATTTGGCTTCTTGCCAGTTAGGAGTTCATAAGATGTCTTGTTCAGAAGCTTGTGAAGATAAACACGATTGATTGTATGGCATGCAGTATCAATGGCTTCAGTCCAGAATTTTCTTGGAGTCTTGTATTCATCTAGCATTGTTCTGGCCATCTCAATGAGTGTTCTGTTCTTGCGTTCGACGACGCCATTCTGCTGTGGCGTGTATGGAGCTGAGAATTCATGTGTGATCCCCAAGGTATCCAGATATGTATCAAGGCCAGTGTTCTTGAATTCAGTGCCATTGTCACTTCTGATGTGCTTTATCTTGGCGCCAAAATTGTTCATAGCTCGATTTGCGAAGCGTCTGAAGACATCCTGCACTTCAGTCTTGTAAAGGATTATGTGCACCCAAGTATATCTAGAATAATCATCAACAATTACGAAGCCATAGAGGCATGCAGAAGTAGTAAAAGTTGAGTAGTGAGTGGGACCGAAAAGATCCATGTGAAGCAGTTCGAAGGGTTGTGTAGTAGTCATGATTGTCTTCGAAGGATGTTTTGCCCTTGTCATCTTCCCTGCTTCACAGGCACCACATAAATGATCTTTCTTGAACTTGACGCCTTCGATGCCTATGACATGCTTCTTCTTTGCAAGGGTGTGGAGGTTCCTCATGCCAGCATGCCCAAGCCTTCGATGCCAAAGCCAGCATTCTGAAGCTTTTGCAAGAAGACATACTGCAAGTTGTGGTCCTACTGAGAAATCTACCACGTACAAATCATCTTTCCGATACCCTTCAAACACTAGAGATTTGTCAGATTCCATAAGCACCAGGCAGCGATATTTGCCAAACATTACAATCATATTCAAATCGCAAAGCATTGAGACAGACATTAAGTTGAAGCCAAGGGATTCAACAAGCATGACTTTATCCATGTGTTGATCCCTTGAGATTGCAACTCTACCTAGACCCAATACCTTACTTTTACCAGTGTCAGCAAATGTAATGTGGCTCTTGTCGGATGGACGTAAAGTTGAGTCCATGAGAAGGCTTCTTTTGCCAGTCATGTGATTTGTACACCCACTGTCAATAATCCATTCTGAAGACTTTGAAGTCACTGGTGTCGTACCCTAGAGTGCAGTTAGGGGGATAGGCTTCACGAAGGGTATTGTGAAGCATAAACATTTGACGAACCAGTGGATTATGAAAACTTAAATCCAGATTAGGACTAATAGGGAGAGTAGCATGCGATTCAGGAACGAAGTACATAATGATGCCATTTGGGCATTTTATCTTGCGCCCTACAAGATTTTTAAGGTCCCCAGCAATAGCATCAGAAGATTTTGTTTTTCTGCTGGAGACCTTTCCCTGCAAAAGAGAGTTAAGCTTTCTTAACCACCCACATCTTCAAGGGTGGCTTAGAAGCAATAAGTCTAAGTGCAGCATCTGAGAATTTTGGCTTTGAGGCCTTAGCAAACAGTCTAGCAGGTGGACAATAATACTCATAAGAATAAGAAGAATAATTTTTGGTCATATGAACATGACGGTTCGAAGAACCGCTCTCATATTCGTATGCCTGAGTATGGTTTCCCTGCAAAACATTAGCGTTAGTGCGACTCAGGTGAGTCCTCTGTTCATATGAAGCCTTTGGACCGTATGAAGCCTTTGGTCTAAGGTTTGTCTTCTTCAAGTGAGGTGTCATGAAGACATTCACAGGAAGATTTTCCAGACACTTTTTCGGAACCTAGATCTTTTTCATAGGCGGTCCATTCCTGCAGTTAGTACCAATGTACCTGGCAAACACTTCACCATTCTGATTCTTAAACAGTTTATAGTTTGCATCAAAGGATTCATCAATGATAATAGGGTTAGCACAAGTGAAGCCAGATAAATTGGATGGATCTGCTGAAAGTTCCTTTGCAGCAACCCATGTAGTTTTGGGGTACTGCTCAGGTTTCCAGTAAGAGCCATCTGCATTGATTTTCCTCACAAATCCAACACCCTCTTTCCTAGGGTTACGATTCAGGATCTGCTTTTTGAGGACATCACATAATGTCTGATGCCCTTGAAGACTTTTGTACATCCCTGTTTCAAGCAATGTCTTCAACCTAGCATTCTCATCAGCAATAGCAGTGGTATCCTCAGCAGAGGGGTTAGTTACCACATCAACATTTGAAGATATTCAAATAGCAGTAGCAGTGGAACATTCAGCAACAGAATTAGCATTATCACGCTCAATGCATTTAAGACATGGTGGTTCAAATCCTTCCTGAGCGGGACTGATCTGTTCGGAGCAAAGTGACTCGTTTTCCTTTTGAAGGTCTTCATGAGCCACCCTCAATTTCTCAAGTTCTTGCTTCCTTTGAAGATAATCATAGGCAAGCTTTTCATGAGTTGTTGAGAGAGTATCATGAAGATCTTCAAGTTCCTAATACTTAACGTGAAGGTTTTTTATGTCTTCAATTAAGGATTCAGATCGAGTCATTTCAGCACCCAACAGATCATCGCTTCTGTCTAACAGTTTTTGAATATGTTCCATAGCTTTCTGTTGTTCAGTTGCAATTTTAGCAAGCGTTTTGTAGCTAGGTTTTGAATCACATTCAGAGTCATCGTCACTAGATGTTTCATAGCGAGTAGTGCATGTGTTTACCTTGGCACCGCGGGCCATGAAGCAGTAGGTAGGAGTGGAGTCGCTCTTGTTATTTGTGTCGGTGTCGGTGATGCAGTCATTGTCTTCAGTGTTGAAGATGGACTTGGTGACGTATGCTGTAGCCAGACTCGCAATGCCAGAATCAGACTCCTCCTCAGACTCCACCTCTGCCTCCTCAGATGCGGACTCCTCCTCTGAATCCATCTCCTTTCCAACAAACGCACGTGCCTTGCCAGATGAGCTCTTCTTGTGTGATGAAGACTTTGATGAAGACTTGGAAGAAGACTTTGAGAATTTCTTCTTCTTCTTGTCGTCAGAATCATATTCCTTGCTCTTCTTCTTCCTTCTGTTCTCATTGTCCCATTGTGGACACTCAGAGATGAAGTGTCCAGTTTTCTTGCACTTGTGACATGTTTTCTTCTTGTAGTTATGAGTAGAAGCTTCATCATTCCTTGAGCTTGATCGTGAAGATTTCCTGAAGCCTTTCTTCTTAGTGAATTTTTGGAACTTCTTCACTAGCATTGCAAGTTCTCTTCCAATGTCTTCAGGATCATCAGAACTGCAGTCAGATTCTTCTTCAGATGAGGAGACAGCTTTTGCCTTCAAGGCACGAGTTCGCCCATAGTTTGGACCGTAGATATCTCTTTTCTCAGAAAGCTGAAACTCATGTGTGTTGAGCCTCTCAAGTATGTGAGACGGATCGAGTGTCTTGAAATCAGGACGTTCTTGAATCATCAGGGCCAGGATGTCAAACGAACTATCAAGTAATCTCAGCAGCGTCTTGACGATTTCATGTTTGGTGATCTCAGTGGCGCCGAGGGCTTGAAGCTCATTTGTGATGTCAGTGAGCCGGTCAAATGTGTGCTGGACATTCTCATTGTCATTTCGCTTGAAGCGGTTGAAGAGGTTGCGAAGAACACTGATTCTTTGATCTCTCTGGGTTGAGATGCCTTCATTGACCTTGGAGAGCCAGTCCCAGACTAGCTTTGATGTCTTCAAGGCACTCACACGGCCATACTATCCTTTGGTCAGATGACCACAGATGATATTCTTGGCAGTAGAATCCAGTTGAATGAACTTCTTGACATCAGCAGCAGTGACACCTTCTCCAGCCTTGGGAACACCGTTTTCGACGACATACCATAGGTCGACGTCAATGGCTTCAAGATGCATGCGCATCTTATTCTTCCAGTAGGGATATTCAGTTCCATCGAAGACGGGGCAAGCAGCGGAGACTTTGATTATCCCTGCAGTCGACATAGCTAAAACTCCAGGTGGTTAAACCAAATCACACAGAACAAGGGAGCACCTCGCTCTGATACCAATTGAAAGTGCGTTATATCGACTAGAGGGGGGGTGAATAGGCGATTTTTATGAAAGTCTTCAAAACGTAAGAGTTACGAAGACAAACAGTGAAGATTATGCCTATTACTATGCAGTGGAAGTTAGATTACACTAGGCCAGCCATGGTCATGTATTCAATAGAGTGAAAGCGCAATGACAAACAGCTTCAGTGTAATAAGGATCAGGTAGGAAGAAGTTATGAAGCCAAACAGATCATACATTCATGTTGTGAAGACAAAAGATAATGCAAGCACGCAATGGCTTCACAATGAATAACTGTAAGTAAAAAGGAAGTGTAGATGAAACCAGTGACACGTCGAAGACAATAATTTGTTGGACCAGTTCCAGTTGCTGTGACAACTGTACGTCTGGTTGGAGCGGCTAGGTATTTAAACCGAAGGACACACAGTCCCGGACACCCAGTCAAGGACACTTAGTCCAAGACACCCAGTCCTCACCGTTTTCTCCTTGAGCTAAGGTCACACAGACCTCGCCCAATCACTCTGGTAAGTCTTCAAGGTAGACTCCCAAACCTTCACAGACTTCGTTCACCGGCAATCCACAATTTCTCTTGGATGCTCAGAACGCGACGCCTAACCGTCTGGAGGATGCACAGTCCTCAAGTGTAATAAGTCTTCAGATCACACAGACACGAAAACTTAAGTGATGCCCAATTTACTCTGGCTCTGGGTGGTTAGGGCTTTTCTCCTCACTAGGAATTTTTCTCTCAAAGGCTTCGAGGTGGGTTGCTCTTAAACGACAAAAGCCGTGCACTGAAATCTAAGCAGCCAACCGTTTATGGTTGTGGGGGGTGGACTATTTATAGCCACTTGGCAACCCGACCTGATCTGTCCGAAATGACCCTGGGTCAGTAAGGAACTGACACATGTACCAACGGTCGAATTTTGAACTCACACGGCAACTTTACTTGGGCTACAAGTAAAGCTGACTTGTCTGACTCTGGACAAGATTTTCTCTCAAAGTCTTCGCTCGAAGACATAAGATTTGAATTAGGCATCACTTCAGTCATTCTGACTGGTTCTCTTGGACCCCACTTAACAGTACGGTGATTCCTATGACACAACATAAATGAAATAAAACTACGAAGGGATCTAAGTCTTCGAGTTCCATAAGCTTCATAGGGAGTCTTCTCATGTCATTGTCTTCAATATGAATATCTTCATAAACCACCATTGTCTTCAATGTCTTCGTACATTTTTAGGGGTCATCTCTGCTAATAAAACCGAATCAATGAGGGACTTCTACCTGTGTTTTCCTGCAATTCTCACAAACACGTTAGTCCCTCAACTAGGTTGGTCGTCAATACTCCAAAACCAACTAGGGGTGGCACTAGATGCACTTACAACCAGGGCCAGGCTAGTCGATAGATCATATACAACATACAATCATACCATGGGCTAGCTTCTAGGGTTTTAGCCTCCTTGATCTCGTGGTAGATCTACCCTTGTACTACCCATATCATCAATATTAATCAAGCAGGACGTAGGGTTTTACCTCCATCAAGAGGGCCCGAACCTGGGTAAAACATTGTGTCCCCTGCCTCCTGTTACCATCCGGCCTAGACGCACAGTTCGGGACCCCCTACCCGAGATCCGCCGGTTTTTCCACCGACAGACACCGCTGCAGAATCCCTCAAGATTGACACTGGAGAAGGTCATGCTGAGGCCTCCAAGGACGCCCAGGGAACACCAAGCGGAGAAGGGGAAATCCCCGATAGCATGACTGGCCCCACCATGGAAGTTGAGGAGAAAGTGCCCCTTCAGAGCGATGCCTCAAACCTGAGGGTGACTCTCCCAGCAAGCAACTTGGCAAT
Source organism: Triticum urartu (assembly GCF_003073215.2). Classification (NCBI taxonomy): domain Eukaryota; kingdom Viridiplantae; phylum Streptophyta; class Magnoliopsida; order Poales; family Poaceae; genus Triticum; species Triticum urartu. Next base: position 187,358,515 of record NC_053026.1, on the reverse strand, counting down.
GGTTGTAGCTCATCCAACTCCGACAGTCCCCAGCTCGTCATCCCTCGCTGGGGTAAATTTTGATGAAGAGATATGCCGCATATTGGCTCCCTTGACCCAGAAAACCAAGGAAGCGAGTGACCCTGACGACAGCTCCAAGGACTTGGCCTTTCTGCAGACAGTAGCTGCCGGGCTTAAGGAAGTGCAGGAGAGGTACGACCAGAAGTGGCAAGTGATCCATGACGATCACAAAGCCTATGATTCAGCCACCCAGCAACTGAAGGACAAGGACGAGGAACTACGCTCCTGGTACAATGCCCAGTCGTGCGAACTCAAAGACCAGGAGGAGAATATGGCGGCCGCTATAGAGAGAGCACAGACTCGTGATGCCAGGCTGACGGAGCTCGAGACGCAGCTCAGTACCCAAGCCAAGGATCTTTCCGCTCGTGAGCAGGCTCTGGCCGACGCCCGTCGTTCCAAAGACGACGAACTGGAAAGCCTTGTTCAACAGCGTACCAAGCATCAAGAGGATAACCATAAGAGGGACAACGACTCGCAGGCCCATGATGTGGTAGCCAAACTGAAGGAAGTCTTCGATAACCTTGCCGCAACCTCCAAAGCCAAAACCCAGTTCGAAACCCGCATGGGAAAACTGGAGGAAGAGCTTGTGGAGAACAAGAAGGAGATTGAGGCCCTCCGGGAAGAAGTGTGAAAAACAACCTCCATGATGGAGGGGCTACAATCGCAACTTACATCCATGGACCAGGATCTGAAGACTGCCTCCAGCACCATTTAAGATTTGAACACCAAGCTCACCACCCTTGACAAGGATCTTGAGCAGGCCAAGGACCGCGAGAGGGCCTTGGCAGAAGAAGTCAATACCGCCGGAACTCTTCGCAAGGATGCAGAGCACAAACTCAAGGAGCAAGTTGAACTGTACAACCTCTAGTCAAAGAGCCTGGTGAACATAGCCGAGTATTGGGGAATGTAGTAATTTCAAAAAAATTCCTACGCACACACAAGATCATGGTGATGCATAGCAACAAGAGGGGAGAGTCGTCCATGTACCCTCGTAGACCGTTAAGCAGAAGCGTTATGACATCGCGGTTGATGTAGTCGTACATCTTCATGATCGACTGATCCACAGTACCAAACGTACGACACCTATGCGTTCAGCACATGTTCAGCTCGGTGACGTCCCGCGAACTCACGATCCAGTAGAGCTCGAGGGAGAGTTTCGTCAGCACGACGGTGTGGTGACAATGTTGATGAAGCTACTGTCGCAAGGCCTCGCCTAAGCACCGCTACAGTACGACCGAGGTGGATTATGGTGGAGGGGGGGCACCACACACTGCTGGGAGAGATCAATGATCAACTTGTGTGTCTTTGGGGTGCCCCTGCCCCCGTATATAAAGGAGCTAGGGGGAGGCGGCCGGCCAGGAGAAGGGCGTGCCAAGGGGGGAGTCCTACTCCCACTGGGAGTAGGACTCCTTTCCTAGTAGGAGTAGGAGAAGGGGAAAGGGAAGGAGAGAGGAGGACGGAAAGGGGGACGCCCCCCTCCTTGTCTAATTCACGCTAGAGGGGGATGGGGCGCGCGGCCTGCCCTGTCCGCCCCTCCTCTTCTCCACTAAGGCCCGACAGGCCCATTACATCCCCGGGGGTTCCGGTAATCCCCCGGTACTCCCGTATATGTCTGAAACCTCCCGAAACACTTCCGGTGTCCGAACATAGTCATACAATATATTGATCTTTATGTCTCGACCATTTCGAGACTCCTAATCATGTCCATGATCATATCCGGGACTCCGAACTACCTTTGGTACATCAAAACACAAAAACTCATGATACCGATCGTCACAGAACTTTAAGCGTGCGGACCCTATGGGTTCAAGAACTATGTAGACATGACTGAGACATGTCTCCGATTAATAACCAATAGCGGAACCTGGATGCTCATATTGGTTCCTACATATTCTATGAAGATCTTTATCGTTCAAACCGCATAACAACATACGCTGTTCCCTTTGTCATCGGTATGTTACTTGCCCGAGATTTGATTGTCGGTATCTCAATACCTTGCTCAATCTCGTTACCGGCAAGTCTCTTTACTCGTTTTGTAATGCATCATCCCACAACTATCTCATTAGTAGCATTGCTTGCAAGGCTTATAGTGATGTGTATTACCGAGAGGGCCCAGAGATACCTCTTCGACAATCGGAGTGACAAATCCTATTCTTGATCTATGCCAACTCCACGAACACCATCGGAGACACCTGTAGAGCACCTTTATAATCACCCAGTTACGTTGTGACGTTTGGTAGCACACAAAGTGTTCCTCTGGTATTCGAGAGTTGCATAATCTCATAGTCATAGGAACATGTATAACTCATGAAGAAAGCAATAGCAGTAAACTAAAACGATCAAGTGCTAAGCTAACGAAATGGGTTAAGTCAATCACATCATTCTACTAATGATATGATCCCATTAATCAAATGATAACTCATGTCTATGGCTAGGAAACTTTACCATCTTTGATCAACGAGCTAGTCAAGTAGAGGCATACTAGTGACACTATGTTTGTCTATGTATTCACACATGTATTATGTTTCCGGTTAATACAATTCTAGCATGAATAATAAACATTTATCATGATATGAGGAAATAAACAATAACTTTATTACTGCCTCTAGGTTACACAGTAATGATTCTAACACACATGCACTAGAGTCAATAATCTAGATTACACAGTAATGATTCTAACACACATGGAGTCTTGGTGTTGATCATGTTTTGCTCGTGGAAGAGGCTTAGTCAGCGGGTCTGCAACATTCAAATCCGTATGTATTGTGCATATCTATGTCTCCCACCTGGACTTGAGCCCGTATGGAATTGAAGCGTCTCTTGATGTGCTTGGTTCTCTTGTGAAATATGGATTCCTTTGCCAAGGCAATTTCACCTGTATTGTCACAAAAGATTTTCATTGGACCCAATGCACTAGGTATGACACCTAGATCGGATATGAACTCCTTCATCCAGACTCCTTTATTTGCTGCTTCTGAAGCAACTATGTACTCTGCTTCACACATAGATCCCGCCACGACAATTTGTTTAGAACTGCTCCAACTTACAGCTCCACCGTTCAATATAAACACGTATCCGGTTTGCGATTTAGAATCGTCTGGATCAGTGTCAAAGCTTGATCGACGTAACCATTTACGACGAGCTCTTTGTCACCTCCATAAACGAGAAAAATATCCTTAGTCCTTTTCAGGTATTTCAGGATGTTCTTGACCGTTGTCCAGTGATCCACTCCTAGATTACTTTGGTACCTCCCTGCTAAACTAATAGCAAGGCACACATCAGGTCTGGTACACAGCATTGCATACATGATAGAGCCTATGGCCGAAGCATAGGGAACACTTTTCATTTTCTCTCTATCTTCTGGAGTGGTCGGGCATTGAGTCTTACTCAACTTCACACCTTGTAACACAGGCAAGAACCCTTTCTTCGCTTGATCCATTTTGAACTTCTTCAAAACTTTATCAAGGTATGTGCTTTATGAAAGTCCAATTAAGCGTCTTGATCTATCTCTATAGATCTTGATGCCCAATATATAAGCAGCTTCACCAAGGTCTTTCATTGAAAAACTCTTATTCAAGTATCCTTTTATGCTATCCAGAAATTCTATGTCATTTCCAATCAGCAATATGTCATCCACATATAATATTAGAAATGCTACAGAGCTCCCACTCACTTTCTTGTAAATACAGGCTTCTCCAAAAGTCTGTACAAAACCATATGCTTTGATCACACTATCAAAACGTTTATTCCAACTCCGAGAAGCTTGCACCATTCCATAAATGGATCGCTGGAGCTTGCACACTTTGTTAGCTCCCTTTGGATTGACAAAACCTTCTGGTTGCATCATATAAAACTCTTCTTCCATAAATCCATTCAGGAATGCAGTTTTGACATCCATTTGCCAAATTTCATAATCATAAAATGCGGCAATTGCTGACATGATTCGGATAGACTTAAGCATCGCTACGGGTGAGAAAGTCTCATCATAGTCAACTCCTTGAACTTGTCGAAAACCTTTCGCAACAAGGTGAGCTTTGTAGACAGTAACATTACCATCAGCGTCAGCCTTCTTCTTGAAGATCCATTTATTCTCGATGGCTTGCCGATCATCAAAGTCCATACTCTGTTCTCATACATGGATCCCATCTCAGATTTCATGGCCTCAAGCCATTTTGCGGAATCTGGGCTCACCATCACTTCTTCATAGTTCGTAGGTTCATCATGGTCAAGTAACATGACTTCCAGAACAAGATTGCCATACCACTCTGGTGCAGATCTTACTCTGGTTGACCTATGAGGCTCGGTAGTAACTTGATCTGAAGTTTCATGATCATTATCATTTGCTTCCTCTCTTATTGGTGTAGGATGTTCTTGACCGCTGTCCAGTGATCCACTCCTGGATTACTTTGGTAGCTCCCTGCTAAACTAATAGCAAGGCACACATCAAGTCTGGTACACTACATTGCATACATGATAGAGCCTATGGCTGAAGCATAGGGAACACTTTTCATTTTCTCTCTATCTTCTGCACTGGTCGGGCATTGAGTCTTACTCAACTTCACACCTTGTAACACAGGCAAGAACCCTTTATTTGCTTGATCCATTTTGAACTTCTTCAAAACTTTATCAAGGTATGTGTTTTGTGAAAGTCCAATTAAGCGTCTTGATCTATCTCTATAGATCTTGATGCCCAATATATAAGCAGCTTCACCGAGGTCTTTCATTGAAAAACTCTTATTCAAGTATCCTTTTATGCTATCCAGAAATTCTATGTCATTTCCAATCAGGAATATGTCATCCACATATCATATTAGAAATTCTACAGAGCTCCCACTCACTTTCTTGTAAATACAGGCTTCTCCAGAAGTCTGTATAAAACCATATGCTTTGATCACACTATCAAAACGTTTATTCCAACTCCGAGAAGCTTGCACCAGTCCATAAATGGATCGCTGGAGCTTGCACACTTTGTTAGCTCCCTTTGCATCATATACAACTCTTCTTCCAGAAATCCATTCAAGAATGCAGTTTTGACATCCATTTGCCAAATTTCATAATCATAAAATGAGGCAATTGCTAACATGATTCAGACAGACTTAAGCATCGCTACGGGTGAGAAAGTCTCATCATAGTCAACTCCTTGAACTTGTCGAAAACCTTTCGCAACAAGTCGAGCTTTGTAGACAGTAACATTATCGTCAGCGTCAGTCTTCTTCTTGAAGATCCATTTATTCTCGCTGGCTTGCCGATCATCGGGCAAGTCAACCAAAGTCCATACTTTGTTCTCATACATGGATCCCATCTCAGATTTCATGGCCTCAAGCCATTTTGCGGAATCTGGGCTCACCATCGCTTCTTCATAGTTCATAGGTTCATCATGGTCAAGTAACATGACTTCCGGAACAGGATTGCCGTACCACTCTGGTGCGGATCTTACTCTGGTTGACCTACGAGGTTCGGTAGTAACTTGATCTGAAGTTTCATGATCATTATCATTAGCTTCCTCTCTTATTGGTGTAGGTGTCACAGGAACCGGTTTCTATGATGAACCACTTTCCAATAAGGGAGCAGGTACAGTTACCTCATCAAGTTATACTTTCCTCCTACTCACTTCTTTCGAGAGAAACTCCTTCTCTAGAAAGGATCCATTCTTAGCAACGAATGTCTTGCCTTCAGATCTGTGATAGACGGTGTACCCAATAGTCTCCTTTGGGTATCCTATGAAGACACATTTCTCCGATTTGGGTTCGAGCTTATCAGGTTGAAGCTTTTTCACATAAGCACCGCAGCCCCAAACTTTAAGAAACGACAACTTTGGTTTCTTGCCAAACCATAGTTCATAAGGTGTCGCCTCAACAGATTTCGATGGTGCCCTATTTAATGTGAACGCAGCTGTCTCTAAAGCATAACCCCAAAACGATAGCGGTAAATCGGTAAGAGACATCATAGATCGCACCAAATCTAGTAAAGTACGATTACGATGTTTGAACACACCATTACGTTGCGGTGTTCCAGGTGGCGTGAGTTGTGAAACTATTCCGCATTGTTTCAAATGTAGACCAAACTCGTAACTCAAATATTCGCCTCCACGATCAGATCGTAGAAACTTTATTTTCTTGTTACGATGATTTTCCACTTCACTCTGAAGTTCTTTAAACTTTTCAAATGTTTCAGATTTATGTTTCATCAAGTAGATATACCCATATCTGCTCAAATCATCTGTGAAGGTGAGAAAATAACGATACCCGCCGCGAGCCTCAATATTCATCGGACCACATACATCAGTATATATGATTTCCAATAAATCTGTTGCTCGCTCCATTCTTCCGGAGAACGGCGTTTTAGTCATCTTGCCCATGAGACATGGTTCGCAAGTATCAAGTGATTCATAATCAAGTGATTTCAGAAGTCCATCAGTATGGAGTTTCTTCATGCGCTTTACACCAATATGACCCAAACGGCAGTCCAGAAATAAGTTGCACTATCATTATCAACTCTACATCTTTTGTCTTCAACATTATGAATATGTGTATCACTACTATCGCGATTCAATACAAATAGACCACTCTTCAAGGGTGCATGACCATAAAAGATATTACTCATATAAATAGAACAACCATTATTCTCAGATTTAAATGAATAACCGTCTCGCATCAAACAAGATCCAGATATGATGTTCATGCTCAATGCTGGCACCAAATAACAATTACTCAGGTCTAAAACTAATCCCGAAGGTTGATGTAGAGGTAGCTGATACGTATCCGTCGTATCTACTTTTCCAAACACTTTTTCCCTGGTTTTGGACTCTAACTTGCATGATTTGAATGGAACTAACCCGGACTGGCGCTATTTTCAGCAGAATTGCCATGGTGTTATTCTTGTGCAGAAATAAAAGTTCTCGGAATGACCTAAAAATCAACGGAGAATTATTTTGGAATATATAAAAAAATACAGGAAGGAAGATCCACGTCAGGGGGGCCTCCACCTTTCCACGAGGGTGGGGGCGCGCCCTACCCCCTCGGTGCGCCCCCTGCCTCGTGGGCCCCCTGACGCTCCATCGACATCAACCTGGACTCCATATGTTCACTTTCGGGGAGAAAAAAACCAAGGAGAAGGATTCATTGCGTTTTACGATACAGAGCCGCCGCCAAGCCATAAACTCTCTCACGAGGGCTGATCTGGAGTCCGTTCGGGGCTCCAGAGAGGGGAATCCGTCGCCATCGTCATCATCAACCATCCTCCATCACCAATTTCATGATGCTCACCATCGTGCGTGAGTAATTCCATCGTAGGCTTGCTGGAGGTGATGGGTTGGATGAGATTTATCATGTAATCGAGTTAGTTTTGTTAGGGTTTGATCCCTAGTATCCATTATGTTATGAGATTGATGTTGCTATGACTTTGCTATGCTTAATGCTTGTCACTAGGGCCCGAGTGCCATGATTTCAGATCTGAACCTATTATGTTTTCATGAATATACGCGAGTTCTTGATCCTATCTTGAAAGTCTATAGTCACCTACTATGTGTTATGATCCGGCAACCCCGAAGTGACAATAATCAGGACCACTCCCGGTTATGATCGTAGTTTGAGGAGTTCATGTATTCACAATGTGTTAATGCTTTGTTCCAGTACTCTATTAAAAGGATGCCTTAATATCCCTTAGTTTCCGCTAGGACCCCACTGCCACGAGAGGGTAGGACAAAAGATGTCATGCAAGTTCTTTTCCATAAGCACGTATGACTATATTCGGAATACATGCCTACATAACATTGATGAACTTGAGCTAGTTTTGTGTCACCCTAGGTTATGAATGTTACATGATGAACCGCATCCGGCATAATTCTCTATCACCGATCCATTGCCTACAAGCTTTCCATATATTGTTCTTCGCTTATTTACTTTTCTGTTGCTATTGTTATCATCACTACAAAACAACAAAAATATTACTTTTGCTACCGTTACCTTTTGCTACCGTTACCACTACTACCATATTACTTTGCTACTAAACACTTTGCTGCAGATACTAAGTTTCCATGTGTGGTTGAATTGACAACTCGGCTGCTAATACTTGAGAATATTCTTTGGCTCCCTTGTGTAGAATCAATAAATTTGGGTTGAATACTCTACCCTCGAAAATTGTTGTGATCCCCTATACTTGTGGGTTATCAAGACTATTTTTTGGCGCCATAGCCGGGGAGCATAGCTCTATTCTTTGAGTCACTTGGGATTTATATCTGCTTATCATTATGAAGAACTTGAAAGATCCAAGAACCAAAATTTATCCCTCAACTACAAGGGGAGGTAAGGAACTGCCATCTAGCTCTGCACTTGATTCACCTTCTGTTTTAAGTAAACTTGGGACACCTAAACCTGCTTCTGCTATTAATTCTGATATGTCGCATGTTATTGATGATGCCACTTCTGCTATGCATGATACTTATGATGAAACTACTTCTATGCTTGATACTACTGTGCCACTTGGTGAATTTCTTGATGAACAACTTGCTAGGGCTAGGGAGAATGAAATTATCGAAACTGATAATATTGATGAAAGTGATGATGAAGACTCTCCCCCTAGATATGAATTACCTGTTGTGCCTGAGGGCTATGTTATGGATGAAGAAATTGCTAGAGATTTTCTTGTTTGCAATGATTGGAGTGATCTTAAGAAATTATTAGATAAGCTGAAACAAAAAACTTTGAATGCTAGAATGAAATATGATCCTGCTTATGCTACTTCACCTATCTTTGTTACTGATAAGGATTATGATTTCTCTGTTGATCCTGAGATAATTCCTTTAGTTAAATCTGATCCTTTCTATGGTTATGAATCTGAAACTATTGTGGCACATCTTACTAAATTAAATGATATAGCCACCCTGTTCACTAATGATGAGAAAACTCGCTATTATTATATCCTTAAATTATTTCCATTCTCATTAAAGGGTGATGCTAAGACATGGTTTAATTCTCTTGATCCTGGTTGTGTGCGTAGTCCCTAGGATATGATTTATTACTTCTCTGCTAAATATTTCCCCGCTCATAAGATACAAGCTGCTCTAAGGGAAATATATAATTTTGTACAAATTGAAGAAGAGAGTCTCCCACAAGCTTAGGGGAGGCTTCTCCAATTACTTAATGCTTTGCCTGATCATCCTCTTAAGAAAAATGAAATACTCGATATCTTTTATAATGGACTAACCGATGCTTCCAAAGACCACCTGGATAGTTGTGCTGGTTGTGTTTTCAGGGAAAGAACACCAGATGAAGCTAAAATTCTATCGAATAATCTGTTGACTAATGAAAATAATTGGACACTTCCTGATCTAATTCCTGAGCCAACTCCTAAGCCAACTCCGAAGAAAAGGGGTATTCTATTTCTCAGTCCTGAAGATATGCAAGAGGCAAAGAAATCTATGAAAGAAAAAGGTATTAAAGCTGAAGATGTTAAGAATTTACCTCCTATTGAAGAAATACATGGTCTTAATTTACCGTCTGTTGAAGAAATACATGGTCTTGATAACCCGACACAGGTAGTAAAGGTAAATTCTCTCTATAGATATGATAAAGCTGAAATCCCATTTACTAAGTTTGCTAGCCCATGCTTGGATGAGTTTGATAACTTTATGGTTAAGCAAGAAAACTTCAATGCTTATTTTGGAAGGGAATTAAAATGCAATGCTGATATGCTTGAACACTTGGGTGATTATATGGCTAATATTAAAGGTGAACTTAAACTTATTAGTAAACATGCTTCTATGGTTACCACTCAAGTAGAACAAGTACTTAAAACTCAGAATGATTTGCTCAATGAATTGAATAGTAAAAAGAATGATAATGTTGTTAGAGTTATGACTAGAGGTGGTAAAATGACTCAGGAACCTTTGTATCCTAAGGGTCATCCTAAGAGAATTGAGCAAGATTCTCAGAGAACTAATATTTACGTACCTAGTCCTTCTAAAGGGAAGAAAAAGAAAAATGATAGGACTTTGCATGCTTCTAGTGAACCTGTTGTTGACACACCTGAGAATCCCAATGATATTTCTATTTCTGATGCTGAAACCCAATCTGGTAATGAACATGAACCTAGTGATAATGTTAATGATGATGTTCATGTTGATGCTCAACCTAGCAATAATAATGATGTAGAGATTGAACCTTTTGTTGATCTTGAAAACCCACAATCAAAGAACCAACGTTATGATAAGAAAGACTTTGTTGCTAGGAAGCACGGTAAGGAAAGAGAACCATGGGTTTAGGAACCCATGCCTTTTCCTCCTAAACCATCCAAGAAAAAGGATAATGAGGATTTTGAGCGCTTTACCGAAATGATTAGACATATCTTTTTGCGTATGCGATTAACTGATATGCTCAAAATGAACCCTTATGCTAAGTACATGAAAGAAATTGTTACAAATAAAAGAAAGATACCGGAAGCTGGAATTTCCACCATGCTTGCTAATTATACTTTTAAGGGTGGAGTACCTAAGAAACTAGGAGATCCAGGAGTACCAACTATACCATGCTCCATTAAAAGAAACTATGTTAAAACTGCTTTATGTGATCTTGGAACCGGTGTTAGTGTTATGCCTCTCTCTTTATATCGTAGACTTGATTTGAATAAGTTGACACCTACTGAAATATCTTTGCAAATGGCTGATAAATCAACTGCTATACCTGTCGGTATTTGTGAGGATGTGCCTGTTGTGGTTGCAAACGTTACTATTTTAATTTACTTTGTTATTCTTGATATTCCCGAGGACGATAGTATGCATATTATTCTTGGAAGACCCTTTTTGAATACTGCAGGGGCTGTTATTGATTGCACCAAAGGCAATGTCACTTTTCATGTTAATGGTAATGAGCATATGGTACACTATCCGAGAAAACAACCTCAAGTCCATAGTATCAATTCTATTGGAAAAATTCCAACTATTACTATTGGAGGTTTTGAATTTCCTCTTCCTACTGTCAAGAAGAAATATGATATTCTTATTGTTGGGGATGTGCATATCCCCGTTGAGGTAACCTAGTGTTATTCGAAAATTCTCCGGTTCCATGATATTCAGAATGAGTTTGTTAACAAGACCTGATCAACCTTGTTAGTGGATTCCTTTTGATGAGCATGAGATGGATGAATTTAGAAAACACAACTCTCTGTACCCTCTTTTTACTTTATGTTATTTATATTAAATAAAGCAAAAATAGTAATTGCTGTCTGTTTTCTGAATTATCCATGCAATAAAAAATACCCCGAAAATAAAAGTTCTCCAAATGCCCTGAATATTAAATATGATTTTTTCTAGAATATTTGACAATATCTGGCACTGAGAACACAGCAGGGGGAGCAAGCACCTGGCCACGAGGGTGCAGGGCGCGCCCCTGCCTCGTGGGCCCATGGTGGCTCCCCTACACTTATTCTAGCTACCACACACTCCTTCTTCCTCCCACAAAGATCACTAACCAGCTCAAACCCGAGGCCAAGATCATTTTGCTGCCATTTTCGATCTCCTTGCTCAAAGCTCCATTCAAAAAACTGCTTTGGGGGATTGTTCCTTGGTATGTGACTCCTCCAATGGTCCAATTAGTTTTTGTTCTAGTGCTTTATTCATTGCATATTTTTGCTGCTTAGGTGACCCTATTCTTGAGCTTGGATGGCAAATTTATATGGTCAAAAGTAGTTTTGATGCATGATATTGCCTCTAGGCACTTGTAGGAGTAGTTGCTATCAATTTTGTTGAGTTTGGTTCACTTTTATTTTGAAGTTACTAAAAATTGCAGAAATTTTTCAGAGGAAGAAATATGTTTAGGAAAATGTACCGAGGTGGTCCTTCAAGGAAGCAAGGACCCAGGCTCGCAATGCGAGATGTCGATGAGGAACCACCAAGGGAAGCTCATGTGCAGGTTTGTGAATGGCCGTCAGAGGACTTTATGGATCGAGCAGGAATCAAGGAAGAATTTAACGCGTATGTGCGTAATGCCAATCTTGAGAGCTTCGAGGCAGATAAGTGCCGCCAATACCACTATCTCACTGATTCCTTTGTGAGGAGGTTTGAATTTTCATCATCATGCAATTCTTAAACTGTCCTATTAGATCTTTATGAAAATTCTTATACTATGGACTTAGAGGATTTTAATACTACTTGCAAACTTCCACAATGGGGCAGCACTAGTGAGCCTCGCAAATCTGAGTTTAGAGATTTCCTTGCTAGTATAACTGTGGGGGAATCTAGAGACATAACACAAGCTACCATAGGGAGCATTCATTTTCCTGCTATACATTATTTTGCTCTCTTCATAGGTAGGTGCATAAATGGTAAGGATGAAGCATGTCATATGTGTGTCCCTGACCTCAATGTTCTCAGGAGTGCTATATTAGGAGATAAACATTATAATTTGGGAGCCATTGTTGCACGTAGGTTGCATAATAATAGATTTAATGGATATTTATTTGGTGGAATTTATGCAACCCGTCTAGCTAATTTTCTTGACATACCCAGATGTGGGTATGATATAGAGTTGCCTCCTGTTTATTTAGATTATGAGGCCATGGTTCATCATCAGTTTGTTGAGAGGAACGATCAGTTCCTCCAGTACTGACTAATCTTTGATAGACGACGCACCTATCACGTCGCTCTCCCTACTCCTGCTTTCTTTTACTTTCAGGCAAAAGGGAGATATGTTATAACTAGGGAGGAGGCAGACGAGTATAAGAGGAGGACGGAGACAGCCCGTCTCCAAGCGGTAGCTCATGAGGCAATAGCTGCTGCATCTCAGTACGACCCCAGCTACAACTTTGGATATCCGCCAGGCCAGCCGTGGCCATAGACCAACTTAGACCAAAAGCCTAAGCTTGGGGGAGTACGTATTTCTCAACGACATTACATTCATGTTCACACACTCATTGCTAGTTGTCGGTGCTCATACTTTTTCACTATATCATTCATGCTAGTTTATTTTCCTTTTTATGCTTTCTTCTTGTGTGTTTAATAAACCTTAAGAAAAACAAAAAATAGTTGTATCTTTTAGCTAGTTTACTTTCCATGTCGTAGTAGCAATAATTAAAAAGAAAACCCAAAAATATTTCTCGTTATTATTTTGCTTGTTGGGAGCTTTCCCATGTAAATAGTTTTATTTATTTTCTTGTTCTTTGGGGGTCGAGAGGAGAAGACCATAATTAAAATGTCAAAGTGGCTCTCATATGCATTATTGTTGATCTAACAAAGAGCCCATATTACCTTGTCTTCTCTCTTGAATTGAATGCTTGCAGATTCCAGCTTAGTCCAATGCATGTGCACTATTATTAGTATCCACACTATTCGGTCGTGCAAGTGAAAGGCAATTATGACGATATATGATGGACTTATTGAGATGAGAAAAGCTGGTATGAACTCGACCTCTCTTGTTTTTGTAAATATGATTAGTTCATCGTTCCTGATTCAGCCTATTATGAATAAACATGTTTGCAATGACAATTAGAGATTATACTTGCTTATGCCATGCTTAATTAGCTAGGAGCTTATAATGGTTTACCTTGGGTGCCAACATGCTATTAAAATGGTTGTGATGTGGTATGATAGGGTGGTATCCTCTTTTGAGCGATTCAAGTGGCTTGACTTGGCACATGTTCACGCATGTAGTTGAAACAAAATCAACATAGCCTCTATGATATTTATGTTCATGGTGCATTATATCCTACTCATGCTTGCATTCGGTGTTGATTAATTTTAATGCATGTTCATGACTGTTGTCGCTCTCTAGCTGGTCGCTTCCCAGTCTTTTGCTAGCCTTCACCTGTACTAAGCGGGAATACTACTTGTGCATCCAATTCCATAAACCCCAAAGTCATTCCATATGAGTCCACCATACCTACCCATATATGGTATCTACCTTCTGTTCCAAGTAAATTTGTATGTGCCAAACTCTAAACCTTCAAATAAACATTATGTTTTGTATGCTCGAATAGCTCATGTATCAACTAGGGTTGTCCGTATCTTTCATGTTAGGCGGGTTATTCTCAACAGGAGTGGACTCCGCTCCTCACTCACGAGAAAATGGCTGGTCACCGGGATGCCCAGTCCCATGCTTTATGCAAATCAAATCAAAATAACTGCAAACAAAACTCCCCCATGACTCTTGTTAGTTGGAGGCACTCGTTGTTTCGAGCAAGCCATGGATTGATGCTTGTGGGTGGAGGGGGGGTATAAACTTTACCATTATGTTTGGGAAGCGCCTATAATGTGTGTAGCATGGAAGATATCGCCATCTCTTGGTTGTTATGTTGACAATGAAAGTATACCGCTCAAAATATTATTCATATCTTTTTCAAAACTGGGCTCTAGCACCTCTACAAATCCCTGCTTCCCTCTACGAAGGGCCTGTCTATTTACTTTTATGTTGAGTCATCATCCTCTTATTAAAAAGCACCAATTGGAGAGCACCACTGTCATTTGCATTCATTACTGTTAGTTTACATTGGGTATGACTATGGCTGGATCTCTTTTACCATGAATTACAATGTCTAGTCAGTCCTTGATCTTTAAAGGTGCTCTGCATTTATGTTTTGCGGTCTCAGAAAGGGCTAGCGAGATACCCTCTTGTTATATCATATCATGATTGTTTTGAGAAAGTGTTGTCATCCAAGATTTATTATTATTGCTCGCTAGTTGATTATGCCATTGATATGAGTAAACATGAGACCTAAATGTTATTGTGAATATGGTTAGTTCATAATCTTTGCTGAAAACTTGAATGTTGGCTTTACATATTTACAACAACAAGAGCAAACAGAGTTTGTAAAAGTTTTTCTTTATCACTCTTAGTTTATCAACTGAATTGCTTGAGGACAAGCAAAGGTTTAAGCTTGGGGAGTTGATACGTCTCCGTCGTATCTACTTTTCCAAAAACTTTTGCCCTTGTTTTGGACTCTAACTTGCATGATTTGAATGGAACTAACCCGGACTGACGCTGTTTTTAGTAGAATTGCCATGGTGTTAGTTTTGTGCAGAAATAAAAGTTCTCGGAATGACCTGAAAAGCAACAGAGAATTATTTTGGAATATATAAAAAATATAGGAAGGAAGATCCACGTCAGGGGGGCCTCCACCTGTCCACGAGGGTGGGGGCGCGCCCTACCCCCCTGGGCGCCCCCTGCCTCGTGGGCCCCCTGACGCTCCACCGACCTCAACCTGGACTCCAAAAATTCACTTTTGGGGAGAAAAAAACCAAGGAGAAGGATTCATCGCGTTTTATGATATGGAACCGCCGCCAAGCCCTAAAATCTCTCGGGAGGGTTGATCTGGAGTCCGTTCGGGGCTCCGGAGAGGGGAATCAGTCGCCATCGTCATCATCAACCATCCTCCATCACAAATTTCATGATGCTCACCGCCGTGCGTGAGTAATTCTATCGTAGACTTGCTAGACGATGATGGGTTGGATGAGATTTATCATGTAATCGAGTTAGTTTTGTTAGGGTTTGATCCCTAGTATCCACTATGTTCTGAGATTGATGTTGCTATGACTTTGCTATGCTTAATGCTTGTCACTAGGGCCCGAGTGCCATGATTTTGGATCTGAACCTATTATGTTTTCATCAATATATGGGAGTTCTTGATCCTATTTTGCAAGTCTATAGTCACCTACTATGTGTTATGATCCGGCAACCCCGAAGTGACAATAATTGGGACAACTCCCGATGATGACCGTCGTTTGAGGAGTTCATGTATTCACTATGTGCTAATGCTTTGTTCCAGTACTCTATTAAAAGGAGGCCTTAATATCCCTTAGTTTCCGCTAGGACCCCGCTACCACGGGAGGGTAGGACAAAATGTCATGCAAGTTCTTTTCCATAAGCACGTATGACTATATTCGGAATACATGCCTACATAACATTGATGAACTGGAGCTAGTTCTGTGGCACCCTAGGTTATGACTGTTACATGATGAACCGCATCCGGCATAATTCTCTATCACCGATCCATTGCCTACAAGCTTTCCATATATTGTTCTTTGCTTATTTACTTTTCTATTGCTATTGTTATCATCACTACAAAACAACAAAAATATTACTTTTGCTACCGTTACCTTTTGCTACCATTACCACTACTACCATATTACTTTGCTACTAAACACTTTGCTGCAGATACTAAGTTTCCATGTGTGGTTGAATTGACAACTCGGCTGCTAATACTTGAGAATATTCTTTGGCTCCCTTGTGAAGAATCAATAAATTTGGGTTGAATACTCTACCCTCGAAAATTGTTGTGATCCCCTATACTTGTGGGTTATCAAGACTATTTTTTGGCTCCATAGCCGGGGAGCATAGCTCTATTCTTTGAGTCACTTGGGATTTATATCTGCTTATCATTATGAAGAACTTGAAAGATCCAAGAACCAAAATTTAAACCTCAACTACAAGGGGAGGTAAGGAACTGCCATCTAGCTCTGCACTTGATGCACCTTCTGTTTTAAGTAAACTTGGGACACCTAAACCTGCTTCTGCTATTAATTCTGATATGTCGCATGTTATTGATGATGCCACTTCTGCTATGCATGATACTTATGATGAAACTACTTCTATGCTTGATACTACTGTGCCACTTGGTCCGATACTCTATTAAAAGGAGGCCATAATATCCCTTAGTTTCCGCTAGGACCCCGCTGCCACGGGAGGGTAGGACAAAAGATGTCATGCAAGTTCTTTTCCATAAGCATGTATGACTATATTCAGAATACATGCCTACATTACATTGATGAACTGGAGCTAGTTTTGTGTCACCCTATGTTATAACTATTGCGTGAGGAATCGCATCCGACATAATTATCCATCATTGGTCCATTGCCTATGAGATTTTCATATATTGTTCTTCGCTTATTTACTTTTCCATTGCTACTGTTACAATCACTATAAACCCAAAAAAAATTACTTTTACCACTGTTACAACTACTATCATATTACTTTGCTACTAAATACCTTGCTACAGATATTGAGTTATCCAGGTGTGGTTGAATTGACAACTCAGCTGCTAATACTTGAGAATATTCTTTGGCTCCCCTTGTGTCGAATCAATAAATTTGGATTGAATACTCTACCCTCGAAAACTGTTGCGATCCCCTATACTTGTGGGTTATCAAGACTATTTTCTGGCGCCGTTGTCGGGGAGCATAACTCTATTCTTTGAGTCACTTGGGATTTATATCTGCTGATCACTATGAAGAACTTGAAAGATAAAAGAACCAATATTTTTCCCTCAACTACGAGGGGAGGTAAGGAGCTGCCATCTAGCTCTGCACTTGATTCACCTTCTGTTTTGAGTAAACTAGCGAGACCTACTCCTGCTATTCATTCTGATATGTCGCATGTTATTGATGATGCCACTTCTGCTTTGCATGATACTTATGATGAAACTACTTCTATGCTTGCTAATACTATGCCACTAGGTGAATTTCTTGATGAAGAACTTGCTAGGGTTAGAGAGAATGAAATTATTGAAACTGATAATATTGATGAAAGTGATGATGAAGATTCTCCCCCTAGATATGAATTGTCTGTCGTGCCTGAGGGCTACGTTATGGATGAAGAAACTGCTAGAGACTTTCTTGCTTGCAATGATAGATATGATCTTAAGAAATTATTAGCTAAGCTGAAAGAAAAATATTTGAATGCTAGAATGAAACATGATTCTGCTTTTGCTACTTCACCTAGCTTTATTACTAATAAGGATCATGATTTCTCTATCGATACTGAGTTAAATATTTTGGTTGAATCTGATCCTTTCTATGGCTATGAATCTGAAACTTTTGTGGCACATCTTACTAAATTAAATGATATAGCCACCCTGTTTACTCATGATGAGAAAACTCGCTATTACTTTATCCTTAAAGTTGTTTCTGTTCTCATTAAAGGCTGATGCTAGAACATGGTTTAATTCTCTTGATCCTGGTTGTGTGTGTAGTCCCCACGATATGATTTATTACTTCTCTGCTAAATATTTCCCCGCTCATAAGAAACAAGCTGCTTTAAGGGGAATATATAATTTTGTGCAAATTGAAGAAGAGATTCTCCCACAAGCTTGGGGGATGCTTCTCCGATTACTTAATGCTTTGCCTGATCATCCTCTAAAGAAAAATGAAATACTTGATATCTTTTATAATGGAGTAACCGATGCTTCCAGAGACCACCTGAATAGTTGTGCTGGTTGTGTTTTCAGGGAAAGAACCGTTGATCAAGCCGAATTGCTATTGAATAATAAGTTGAGTAATGAAAATGATTGGGCACTTCCTGAACCAACTCCTAAGCCAACTACGAAGAAAAGAGGTATTCTATTTCTCAGTCCTGAAGATATGCAAGAGGCAAAGAAATCTATGAAATAAAAAGGTATTAAAGCTGAAGATGTTAAGAATTTACCACCTATTGAAGAGATACATGGTCTTGATAACCCTACACAGGTAGTGAAGGTAAACTCCCTCTATAGGTTTGATGAAGGTGATATTCCTCGTTATAAGTCTGCTAGCCAATGCTTAGATGAGTTTGATAATTTTATTGTTAAACAAGAAAACTTCAATGCTTATGTTGGTAGAAAATTGAAACGCAATGCTTATATGATTGAACACTTGAGTGATTATATGTCTAGAGTTAAAGGTGAACTTTAACTTATTAGTAAACATGCTTCTATGGTTACCACTCAAGTAGAACAAGTACTTAAGGCTCAGAATGATTTGGTCAATGAATTAAATAATAAGAAAAATGATAATGCTGTTAGAGTTATGACTAGAGGGAGTAAAATGTCTCAGGAACCTTTGTATCCTGAGGGCCATCCTAAGAGAATTGAGAAAGATTCTCAGAGAACTAATGTTTATGCACCTAGTTCTTATGAGAAGAAGAAGAAAAATGATAGGAATTTGCATGCTTCTAGTGAACCTGTTGCTGACACACCTGAGAATCCCAATGATATTTCCATTTCTGATGCTAAAACACAATCTGGTAATGAACATGAACCTAGTGATAATGTTAATTACGATGTTCATGTTGATGCTCAACCTAGCAATAACAACGATGTAGAGATTGAACCTGTTGTTGATCTTGATAACCCACAATCAAAGAATCAATGTTATGATAAGAGAGACTTTGTTGCTAGGAAGCACGGTAAGGAAAGAGAACCGTGGGTTCATAAACCCATGCCTTTTCCTCCTAAACCATCCAAGAAAAGGGATGATGAGGATTTTGAGCGCTTTCCTGAAATTATTAGACCTATCTTTTTGCGTATGCGTTTGACTGATATGCTCAAAATGAACCCTTATGCTAAGTACATGAAGGATAGTGTTACTAATAAAAGAAAGATATCGGAAGCTGAAATTTCCACCATGCTTGCTAATTACACTTTTAAGGGTGGAATACCAAAGAAACTTGGAGATCTAGGAGTACCAACTATACCATGCTCCATTAAAAGAAACTATGTTAAAACTGCTTTATGTGATCTTGGAGCCGGTGTTAGTGTTATGCCTCTCTCTTTATATCGTATACTTGATTTGAATAAGTTGACACCTATTGAAATATCTTTGCAAATGGCTGATAAATCAACTGCTATACCTGTCGGTATTTGTGAGGATGTGCCTGTTGTGGTTGCAAACATTACTATTTTAACAGACTTTGTTATTCTTGATATTCCCGAGGATGATAGTACGTCTATTATTCTTGGTAGACCCTTTCTGAATACTGCAGGGGCTGTTATTGATTGCAATAAAGGCAATGTCACTTTTCGTGTTAATGGTAATGAGCATACGTTACACTTTCCGAGGAAACAACCTCAAGTACACAGTAACAATTCTATTGGAAAAATTCCAACAATCACTATTGGAGGTTTTGAATTTCCTCTTCCTACTGTCAAGAAGAAATATGATACTCTTATTGTTGGGGATGTGCATATCCCAGTTGAGGTAACCTAGTGTTATTCAAAATTTCTCCGGTTTCATGCGATTCGGAATGAGCTTGTTAACAAGACTTGATCAACCTTGTTAGTGGATTCCTTTTGGTGAGCATGAGATGGATGAAGTTAGAAAGCACAACCTTCTGTACCCTCCTTTTACTTTCTGTTATTTATATTAAATGAAGTAAACATATTATTTTCTATCTGTTTTCTGAATTATCCTTGCAATAAAAAATACTCCGAAAATAAAAGTTCTCCAAATGCCCTAAAAATTTAATATGATTTTTTCCAGAATATTTAAGAATTATTGGCACTGAGAAGACACCAGGGGGACCCACCATGTGCCCACGAGGGTGGAGGGCGCGCCCTACCCCCTGGGCACGCCCCCTGCCTCGTGGACCCCACGTGGGTCCCCTCCACTTATTCTTGCACCCACACACTTCGTCTTCCTCCAAAAAAATCATCCACCAGCTCAAACCCGTGTTCTAGCTCATCTTGCTGCCATTTTCGATCTCCTTGCTCAAAGCTCCATTCACAAAACTGCTTTGGGGGATTGTTCTTCGGTATGTGACTCCTCCAATGGTCCAATTAGTTTTTGTTCTAGTGCTTTGTTTATTGCAAATTTTTCTTGCTTAGGTGACCCTGTTCTTGAGCTTGCGTGTCAAATTTATGTGGTCAAAAGTAGTTTTAATGCATGATATAGCCTCGAGACACTTGTAGGAGTAGTTTCTATCAATTTTGTTGAGTTTGGTTCACTTTTATTTTAAGTTAACAAAAAATTTCAGAAAAAGATGAAGAGATTTTTGAGGGGCTCATCGAGCCGAAGCTCGAAGGATAAGCAAAGTGAAGAGAATAAGAAGCCCAAGTATAATCTCCCTCATACTACGAAGGTTCGGCCGTGTGAATGGCCTTGTGATGAGTTCTTAAGAGAAGCCGGGATTTATGAATATTTTTATTATTTGGCTGAGAGTGCAGGCCTCACCGCCTTCCTCCACGACCAGCGTGAACAGTATCTCTTACTCACCAATATTTTTGTACAAAACTTTCATTTCCATGCTAGAAGATCGCCACCCTCGGTGGAATTCTATTTATATGATGAGCATAAGGAGATGTCACTTTATGATTTTTGCCGGGTCTATTTGATACCCTTTGAGGGCAGCATAGAGGAACCACGTCGTAATGATGTGGAGGGATTTATTGATACAATTGCTGTAGGGGAAACGAGGAAAGTTTCCGATGCAAGAATCACTAGCATACATTTTCCTGTTCTATGTTACTTTGCAATATTTGCTAGTAGATGCTTAATTGGTCGCGGGAACTGTGGACACCTTAGTGCTCCTGATATTGTTATTTTGCGCCATGCCTTGTTTCATGATATTACTTTCAGTTTAGGCGCTATTGTTGCTAAACGGTTAAATCTGAGTCGTACTAAGGGCCCCGTCCTCGGAGGCATCTTTGCCTCGCGCCTTGCTGCACACTTTAACATACCTATCAGGCATTATGAGGAAGAGGAAAAGTTGCTGCCTCCAATTGTTCTAGATTATAAGAGTATGGTAGCACATGAGTTTATTGTTAAGGATAAGAAGAAGATACTCAAATATAAATTGATATTTAACAAAAATCATTGTGAGATTATTAGCTTGCCTGCGCCCTCTTTGTTCAACATATTTTCAAGCATGTACCTTGTTCTTCCGGAGGCCATTCATGCCTACCAGAGCCTGACGTCAGCTCCAAAGCCCGAGCCGGAGCCACCACTTGATCCTGACCGTCAGTCTATTTATTAGTGGAATCCGGAGGAGATCGCCAACCAGTGGCAGACTGAGGATCCTCCTCAGTACACCAGAGAGAGCAGCTTTGATCCTTGGGCATAGACCAACTTAGGCCAAAAGCCTCAGCTTGGGGGAGTACGTATCTCTCACCGATATTACATTCATGTTCACACACTCATGCCAGTTGTCGGTGCTCATACTTTTTCATTGTATCATCCATGCTAGTTTAATTTAAGCTTTCTTCTTGTGTGTTTGAAAAACCTTAAGAAAAACC
Source organism: Triticum urartu (assembly GCF_003073215.2). NCBI lineage: Eukaryota > Viridiplantae > Streptophyta > Magnoliopsida > Poales > Poaceae > Triticum > Triticum urartu. Next base: position 187,336,486 of record NC_053026.1, on the reverse strand, counting down.
AAAACCAAAAAAATTAGTTGTAGCTTTTAGCTAGTTTACTTTCAATGCTTGTAGTAGTAGTAAGTAAAAAAGAAAACCCAAAAAGATTTCTCGTTCTTCTTTTGCTTGTTGGGAGCTTTCCCGTGTAAATAGTTTTGTTCCTTTTCTTTTCTTTGGGGGTCGAAAGGAGAGGACCATGATGAAAATGTTGAGTGGCTCTCATATGCATTATTGTTGATCTAACAAAGAGCCCATATTACCTTGTCTTCTCCCGTGTATTAAATGCTTGTAGATTCCAGCTTAGTCCAATGCACGTGCACTATTATTATTATCCACACTATCCGGTTGTGCAAGTGAAAGGCAATAATGACGATATATGATGGACTGATTGAGATGAGAAAAGCTGGTATGAACTCGACCTCTCTTGTTTTTGTAAATATGATTAGTTCATCATTCCTGATTCAGCCTATTATGAATGAAACATGTTTGCAATGACAATTAGAGATTATAGTTGCTTATGCCATGCTTAATTTGCTAGGAGTTTATAATGGTTTACCTTGCGTGCCAACATGCTATTAAAATGGTTGTGATGTGGTATGATGGGGTGGTATCCTCCTTTGAATGATTCGAGTGGCTTGACTTGGCACATGTTCACGCATGTAGTTGAAATAAAATCAACATAGCCTTCACGATATTTATGTTCATGGTGAATTATATCCTACTCATGCTTGCATTCAGTGTTGATTAATTTTAATGCATGTTCATGACTCTTGTCGCTCTCTAGCTGGTCGCTTCCTAGTCTCTTTCTAGCCTTCACTTGTACTAAGTGGGAATACTAATTGTGCATCCAACTCCATAAACCCCAAAAGTTATTCCATATGAGTCCACCATACCTTCCTATATACAGTATCAACCTGCCGTTCCAAGTAAATTTGTATGTGCCAAACTCTAAACCTTCAAATAAACATTCTGTTTTGTATGCTCGAATAGCTCATGTATCAATTAGGGCTGTCTGTATCCTCCATGCTAGGCGGGTTATTCTCAAGAGGAGTGGACTCCGTAGCTCACTCGCGAGAAAATGGCTGGTCACCGGCATGCCCAGTCCCATGCTTTAAGAAAATCAAATCAAAATAATTGCAAACAAAACTCCCGCATGATTGTTGTTAGTTGGAGGCACCCGTTGTTTCGGGCAAGCCGTGGAATGATGCTTGTTGGTGGTGGGGGAGTATAAACTTTACCATTCTGCATGGGAACCGCCTATAATGTGTGTAGCATGGAAGATATCAAGATCTCTCGGTTGTTATGTTGACAATGAAAGTATACCGCTCAAAATATTATTCATCTCTATTTCAAAACCGAGCTCTGGCACCTCTACAAATCCCTGCTTCCCTCTGCGAAGGGCCTATCTATTTACTTTTATGTTGAGTCATCACCCTCTTATTAAAAAGTAGCAGTTGGAGAGCACCGCTGTCATTTGCATGTATTATCGTTAGTTTACATTGAGTATGACTTGACTGGATCTCTTTTACCATGAATTACAATGTCTAGTCATTCCTTGATCTTTAAAGGTGCTCTGCATTTATGTTTTGCGGTCTCAGAAAGGGCTAGCGAGATACCATCTTGTTATATCATATTATGATTGTTTTGAGAAAGTGTTGTCATCTGAGATTTATTATTATTGCTCGCTAGTTGATTATGCCATTGATATGAGTAAACATGAGACCTAAATGTTATTGTGAATATGGTTAGTTCATATTCTTTGCTGAAAACTTGAATGATGGCTTTACATATTTACAACAACAAGAGCAAACAGAGTTTGTAAAAGTTTTTCTTTATCACTTTCAGTTTATCAAATGAATTGCTTGAGGACAAGCAAAGGTTTAAGCTTGGGGGAGTTGATACTTCTCCGTCGTATCTAGTTTTCCAAACACGTTTGCCCTTGTTTTGGACTCTAACTTGCATGATTTGAATGGAACTAACCCGGATTGACGCTGTTTTCAGCAGAATTGCCATGGTGTTATTTTTCTGCAGAAATAAAAGTTTTTGGAATGACCTAAAAATCAACGGAGATTATTTTTGGAATATATAAAATTTACTGGCAAAAGAATCAAGGCCAGGGGACCCACACCCTGTCCATGAGGGTGGGGGCACGCCTACCCCCCTGGGCGCGCCCCTTGCCTCGTGGGACCCCTGGTGCTCCACCGACCTCAACTCCAACTCCATATATTCGTGTTTGGGGAGAAAAAATCAGGGAGAAGGATTCATCGCGTTTTACGATACGGAGCCGCCGCCAAGCCCTAAACTCTCTCGGGAGGGCTGATCTGGAGTCCGTTCGGGGCTCTGGAGAGGGGGGGGGTCCGTCGCCATCGTCATCATCAACCTTCCTCCATCACCAATTTCATGATGCTCACCGCCGTGTGTGAGTAATTCCATTGTAGGCTTGCTGGACGGTGATGGGTTGGATGAGATTTATCTTGTAATCGAGTTAGTTTTTTTAGGGTTTTATCCCTAGTATCCATTATGTTCTGAGATTGATGTTGCTATGACTTTGCTATGCTTAATGCTTGTCACTAGGGCCCGAGTGCCATGATTTCAAATCTGAACCTATTATGTTTTCATGAATATATATGAGTTCTTGATCCTATCTTGCAAGTCTATAGGCACCTATTATGTGTTATGATCCGTTAGCCCCGAAGTGACAATAATCGGGATACTTACCGGTGATGACCGTAGTTTGAGGAGTTCATGTATTCACTATGTGTTAATGGTTTGGTTCGGTACTCTATTAGAAGGAGGCCTTGATATCCCTTAGTTTCCAATAGGACCCCGCTGCCAGAGGAGGCTTGGACAAAAGGTGTCATGCAAGTTCTTTTCCATAAGCATGTATGACTATATTCGTAATACATGCCTACATTACATTGATGAACTGGAGCTAGTTCTGTGTCACCCTATGTTATAACTATTGCATGACGAATCGCATCCGACATAATTATCCATCACTAGCCCATTGCCTACGAGCTTTTCATATATTGTTCATCGGTTATTTACTTTTCCATTGCTACTGTTACAATCACTATAAAACCAAAAATATTACTATTACCACCATTACCACTACTATCATATTACTTTGCTACTAAATGCCTTGCTGCAGATATTGAATTATCGAGGTGTGGTTGAATTAACAACTCAGCTGCTAATACTTGAGAATATTATTTGGCTCCTCTTGTGTTGAATCAATAAATTTGGGTTGAATACTCTACCCTCGAAAACTGTTGCGATCCCCTATACTTGTGGGTTATCAAATTGCACCAGTTTTCTAGGGTACAGTATTTAACCCAAATTTATATATTCGACACAAGGGGAGCCAAAGAATATTTTCAAGTATTTGTAGCTGAGTTGTCAATTCAACCACACCTGGAGATTAATTATCTGCAGCAAAGTGATCAGTAACAAAGTAATATGATTTTTTTGATAGTAGTGGCGATAGCAATAATAACAATAATAGTGATAGCAATGGTTTTGTAGCAAGTGTAATGGTAACAGCAGCAGTAGTAACTTAAGAAGAACAATATAAGAGAAATTCGTTGGATGATATTTTGTCGGCGTTCTAGGAACAGGGGTACCCAGACTTTCCTGCCTGCGGCCCACAGCATGGCTTCATCGATGGCCTGGTACGGCCCACCTTCAGCATCAACAACTCAAGACCCTCACGAGGGGCCAAGCCTCGCTAGGCGGATGACACCAAGACCTCTAGAAGGAGCAACCTCCTCAGGCTGGCACCTGAGGAGCAGATATATCTATGTAAGCCTCACCTCGCGAGGTTCGAATGATGTGAGCCATGGCTACCAAGGTCAGCCGGGCGCCAGCGGGCGCAGGACGACAGTTTCCTCTTCAGTGCTAAGGAGGAAAGCACATACACGGAGTCCCAAGGAATCAGCCAAAGGTTTCCATTCTCGTGCAACAAGACCAAGACCGCCAGGACGGCAGGACGGAGGTCATCGCCGAGCCCACAACGGTGTGACGACCAGGAGCTTTGCACGCGAAGACTAATTTTGTCAGGATAACCTGTACTAGTTGTCTCCCTTCGAATTTGGCCGTTGTGGGATCCCTTCCCGCCTTCATTTTGGGAAGAAGACCAAGGCCACTATAAATAGGACCTAGCGACCACCATAAAGCAGGGGACCAGGAAGAGAGACAGGATCGGATCCATTCCATACTCACCAGCTCACCAGCTCTCTCGAGCACAAGAACACACATCCTCCCAAGGTTGTTCTCCCACTGACCTAGTTCATCCTCAGCCCCTCGAGGCCAATGCACCACAAAGCAAGAGTAGGGTTTTACACAGCAAGGTGGTCCGAACATGGGTAAATTGTTGTGTCATGTTTCCTTCCAGTTCCTCAAGCTAGGCCGTGAGATAGTGAGTAGTCAGACTTTGAAGGTTGAGTTCTTCACACGCACCCCAGAGTTCGAACCTCTCAAGGGTCTGTGGAACCTGAAATCCGACATTTGGCGCGCCAGGTAGGGGTGTGTCGGAGCCCCTCTTCTTCCAGTCGATCTGCCACCATCCCGCCTTTCTCATGGCTGATGATCCAAGGGCTCATGTTGAGAGCTGGGTTGCTCGGCCTGCCCGAGTAGTGTCGTCCGCCCAAGAGGATCTCCACTCCACGCTCCTTGTGGCCCACACGCCACCCAATGTCATCGGTCGCGGGCGGCGTGGGCCGCCGCTGCCCGCCCTCGCGCCACATCGTACTTGTGCCACCACACGAACTTCGAACTACGCCGCGGCGATGGCGCCGCACACTTGCCGGGAGCAGACGAACATGCAAGCCGCGCTCAACGTGGCATGAGAGCTGCTGTGATGCAGGTTGGCAGAAGGCGGCCGTGATGCCCTGCTAGAGCGGGACGCTGAGCTGGTTGATGCGACTTGCAAGGGCGCGCCACCCTTCTGCACCCTGCCTATGTCGCAAACGATGCCGGGGGCGCGTGCCAGCCGTCATCACATCGGCGTGCCCCTCCTTGGAGCACTTGGGGAGCCTGACGGTGCCGACCTGACCCGCAGTGCCGCTCATCCTACCCAAGTTGTGCCACCCCCGGGCGAGGCAAGCTCGGGCGGTCCCTCTTGGGACCGCACCGGGGCGCCATCCTACGCCCAACGAAACCTGGCGCCTGGCCTGGTGGCCAACGACATGGGACGGCCAGGCGGCGACCTTGGCGCGGCAATCACAGACGCCTACGTACCCCCCATGGTGGACCTGCAGTACACGCCAGGAGAAGGCCTCAGCCAGTTCCCCTCACCGGGCTGGGTGTCGGGGGCACATGAAGCCGAGGCTCTCCACGGCCGCCCCAAAGCTTCACCGACATCTTCAATGACAACAGCCACTGGGTACAGCCAATATCTCAGGAGCACGATTACGCTAAGCATGGACCGCATGTGAACCAAGCCACGGCGGCAAGCAGGGACCCCAGGTCAATGGCCCTGCTGCCGGCGGGCGGGGTGCAATGGAGGCTGCGCGGGGGGAGCCCCAAGCCAGGGCCTCCCCCGTGCCGCATGGAGCAAGGCGCTGCACGGAGGTAGGTCCTCTGCCGGGGAAGGTGCCAGCGAGCCCTTCCCCCAACGGAGGGCCTGCGGCCACCGAGGGCACCGCGAGCGTCCCCCTTGCCCCATGCTCACGTCCTGGTTTCCGGACGCCCCAACGGTGGTCGGTGGAGGCACAGGGCGGGGCCCTTGTCAGGTGCCATGAAGAAAGGCTCCGTGCCTGTGAAGGTCTCCGCTCGTGACACTCTCACGTAATAATGAGTGGGGTTGTACTCGCCCCGGAGTCTCCTGAGTGCCGCCCTCGGGCCTCACGGGGGCTCCCACCCATGTCCAAGTGGAAGCACCATGCTCCGCACTGGCCGTCGACACTGTCCCACAATGACTATGCCCATGCCCAGTGGAAGCACTTAGCTTCGCGCTGGTGATAAGACAAGAAGAGTAGCTAGGCGCTGGACACGGCTGTTTGCTTTTGCCCTCTTTCGGTAACCCAACTTGCCATCTTTTGGAATGAGATTTGGAGTTCCTTGCATTTGTTAAAACGGGGGGAGTTTTCTTGGCTCGTGGTGGTTTCTAGCTATCTGGCTTTGTGTTTAAGAGTGAGGCTCGCGCCTGCCACCCCCTGCGAGCACCCCACAAGCAGGGGCTGGTGTGGTATGCGCGCGTCGAGTACGCTCGGGCTAGCCTGGGCGATGCCAGCCCCCCCCCCCCCCGGGGGGGGGGGGGGGGGTCAAAGATGCAACCGCCTCAGGACCACCACGCGCACACCTTGCCGTAATCCGACAAACGGATCCTCGCGAGGCTCTCTTGGGTGGGCCAGCAGGCTCCTCAGGAGGGCCGAAACCTCACGAGCCCCTGGAGGGCTCACCTCAGGAGGAGGGCGCTTCTACAATGACAGGGCCCCCTTGGGACCCACAATACCAGAGATAAATCACGACAACTACTCCCCTCCCAGGTCCACGGCGACACGTTCCAAGCCCTATTTTAAGGCATATTGTCATTTCATAAATTATAAGGGGCTCTCCCTTCAAAAAATGCTTTCACGCCTCGCAGGGCCGTGCCCGAAGGTTTTTCCATATAGGTTAGAGCAAAAAGGAAATACACGCCTAGTTGGACGTGCTGCTTCTGGCACCGTCTACATTGTCTTCATCCACGCCGCTTGTACTGTCGTTGGCATCATCCTCATCGTCGCCATTAGCACCGCCCCCATCAGCTGCAATCACAATTGTGTCATCCTCGGGAGCGAACTCCACGACCAGGTCGTCCACATGGTTGGCCACCCAGCCCGCCAGGTCGTCTTGGATGACCTGGGGCACGGGGGCTATGGCAGCATCGAAGTCGAAGTGAGGGTCAAGGTTGAGGAGGTAACTGAAGACTCGCGAGAATGCACGCCCGATAAGGCTGCGACTCCTCTCTTCAACAAGCTGGCGAGCCAGCATGGCTCGGTCTTTCACACGGGTCACGATTTGGGTGAAGAAGCGCAGATGGTTGGCGTCGTCATCCTCGTTCGGATGGGTGACGCTCTCTTCGTAGATGGTGCCCAAAGCCTGGTTGGCCCTGACCCTGAGGGCCTGGAGCATCTAGGAACGCTAGCGCTGCATCGTCCGATGGCAGCATGCCTCATTCTCGGTCTGCTCCGCACGAGATGCAACGGCCTTGACCTGCTGCTGAAGTGAAGACAAGTCAGTTCGAGCGGAGGCCAGGTCGGCTTGGGTGGAGGCCAGAGCCTCCTTGGCAGCCCTCTCATGCTGTTCCGTGGCGTCCAACTTCATCTTGAGGGCGGTGGTCCTGCCCTTAAGCTCGGCCTCCAGGAGCTCCAACTTCAGGCGGTGCTCGTCGGCAAGAGCCGCGCGAGCCTTCGCCACCCTCCGGTTGACCTCCTGCTGGATCCTGGCCTCCCAAGTGGCGATGGCGTCCTCAACCATGGCTACCTGGCGCTCCCTCACCTCCAACCGCTCAAGCTCAAGGCTGTGCTCCAAGACCTCCAGCACCAGTGCCTCCTCGCGTTCCTAGACCTCCTTCTCATTGAAGGGGGCCTTGCTCAGTGATGCTGCCAGGGCGGCCTTGCGCGCTTGGATCTGCCGCTCGAGAGTGGTGTTCGAAGCTTGAAGTTCCCGCTCCTCCGTCGCCTCACGACGGAGGTCGGCATCCCTGGCATCCTCCTGAGCACGGGCGCAAGCCTCACGAGAGTCTGTGAGGGACACTGCGGCGCTCGCACGGGCACGATCGTGCTGAAGATGTCCAAGGTTGATGGCGACCTTCAGCTGGAGCCACTCGTGTGCCAAGCGGAGGTCCTCCGTCTCAAGGCAGGCGTCGACATCGGCAAGCTCTCCTCCAAGCCGGCTCAGCGTGCCCATAGCCTTACGGAAAAGCTCATGATAGGCGGCACTGCGCCTGCGCGTGAGCTCCAGCGCGCAGTCAAGCTCATCCTCCACGTGGGGGCTGCCAGAAAGGCACAGAGCGGCTCGCCTACCTCCCGTAGGGGGCTGGAGGCCCGTGCCTTCCCGGTCGCTCTGCGGGCCTCGGCGGAGGCACCGGGCGGCACTGTCTCGCTGCTTGAAGATGAAGCCGATGGTGGGGTCGCCCAGCCTCTGGTGATGACCAGTGGTGGAGCCCTCGGCACGCCCCCTGTGCCCTAGGACTGGCCACAAAGGAAGAATGCCGAGAGCACCGGCTCACGGCCCCCAGCGGTGCATCCCCCTCGTGAACTGGCCCCGCGCCTCACGCGGGCGTCTGGTGCTAGGGCTTGGAACCACGAGCGGACCATGGACTTCCGGAGGCTGCTTTGCAAGAGGTTTCATTGCCACAGCTGGGGAGATCCTGAAGAACCGGGGTCAGGAGGTGACACAACACGTGGGAAATCACGAAGATAAGGTACTTACTCATCGATGGCTGTGTACTTCCTTTGCTTCAGTGGCCGGTAGGCGTTACCACTGCAGCTCGGAGGCCCCTTCCTCTTGCGGAGTGCTTCAAGGTTCAGGCAAAGATGGCCAAAGTTTGGGGTGACTCCCGGCATATGGGGCACTTGACGGGGCTTCTTGGGCGGCAGCCTCAGGAACATCAAGCCGCACCTGCCCACCAGCAGCCACCTCAGGGCTACTTGCTCGAGCTTCGGGGGCAACCGCCTCAGGAGCATTGGGCCGCACCAGCTCTCCATCAGCTCCCTCAGGGGCGCTCGCCAGAGCTTCAGAAACGGCTACCTCGGGGGCGCCTGACAACACCCGCTCCCCAGCAATTGCCTCAGCGGCACCCGGTGGCGTTCGCCCCCCTGCATCCATATCCGGGGCGAGCGTCGCAGGATCAATGAACAAGGGAGCCACGATCATGGGATTCTTGCAGGGCCCTTCAAGGCCCTTCGGGCGCAACACCCACTCGTCAAAAAGGGGCATCTTCTTCATGAAGTCCTCCTTGTTTGAGCATTGGTACAGAAGGCAACCCTCCTCCGGAAGCGCAGCTGGCACTGGATCGCCCGTCAGAAGCTCGAGCATCGTGCACAGTGTCTTGGAAGGAAGCGCAGGCACCCAAAGCCTCATGGGGTCCTTGTCGGTGTCAAAACCGGCGGATCTCGGTAGGGGGTCCTGAACTGTGCGTCTATGGTCAACGGTAACAGGAGACAGGGGCACGATGTTTACCCAGGTTCGGGCCCTCTCTATGGAGCTAATACCTTACGTCCTGCTTGATTGATATTGATGAATACGAGTATTACAAGAGTTGATCTACCTCGAGATCGTAATGGCTAAACCCTAGAGGTCTAGCTCGTATGGCTATGGTAATGAATATCTCCCCCTCTGGACTAAGTCCTCCGGTTTATATAAGCACCGGTTTATATAAGCACCGGGAGGATCTAGGGTTACACAAGGTCAGTTACAAAGAAAGGAATCTACATATCCGGTCGCCAAGCTTGCCTTCCACGCCAAGGAGAGTCCCATCCGGACACGGGTACAGTCTTCCGTCTTCGTATCCTCACGGCCCATCAGTCCGACCCATGGCTAACAGGCCGGACGCCCGAGGACCCCTTAGTCCAGGACTCCCTCAGTAGCCCCTGAACCTGGCTTCAATGACAAGGTATCCGGCGCATAGATCTGTCTTCGGCATTGCAAGGCGGGTTCCTCCTTCCGAACTCCAAAACAGTCTTCGGACATACCGATGTGTCCGGACCTGTAACTCACACCACACACAACCATAGAGAGAATATAATATTTCACGAATCCAATCTGCTGACAACTTTTTTACAACATGACATCACGTCTGCCCGGTTACTATATCGAAACATTTTGTTTGCCATCCCGTGTTTCGAGATGCGATTTCCATTGGCACGTCTTGTCAAAGCAGAGATCATGTCCCCTTATTGCGGGATTCTCATCAATACGGGCGTGGGTAACCCAACCATGCCGTTTACAAATCCCTTGGGAATAGGCGAATTTTAAGGCGAGTGGGGAGGCGATCAATATTTACTACCTTTATAATGAGATAAAAATCCCTTTTCTTCACCCACGTCTTCGCTCTTTCTCTGCCCTTCCACTCTTGTGCTCCAGCACCCAAGTTCTCATCTTCTCTATCTCGAGCAAGCACTCAACCATGTCCGGATCCGGAGGTCAAGGCAAGTGGATGGCCTCCTCCGTCGAGGAGGAGGACATCGCCGAGCTTCGGGCAGCCGGGTACCTGGCGAAGGGAATCGCCCACCGCCTTCCGACCCAGGGACAAATCGTTCCCACGCCGAAGCCCAACGAGAGGGTAGTATTCATCCCTCATTTCCTTCGTGGGTTAGGATTTCCACTCCACCCCTTCGTCCGCGGGCTGATGTTCTACTACGGGATAGACTTCCATGATCTATACGCGAACTCCCTCCTCAACATCTCGGCATCCATCGTCGTGTGTGAGGCCTTCCTTCGCATCCAGCCCCACTTCAGGTTGTGGCTCAAAGTCTTCATAATGAAGCCGAAGGTGGTGGATGGCCAGCACGTGGAGTGCGGAGGCGCCATGGTGAGCAAGCTGGCCAATGTCTCCTGGCCGAAAGGCACTTTCGTGGAGACTGTAAAAGAATGGCAGAAACATTGGTTCTATATGACAGAGCCCTGCAGCACCACCTGGGCCGCAACTGTCGAATTCAACTATGGTGCTCCCATGCGACTCACCTCCTGGGTCGAGAAGGGCCCAAACTGGTGTCCGTCAGACGATCTGACAGTGCTGCAGACGCGCATCCAAAGCATGGTGGATAGAGATATCAAACTCGTCGATATAATCCAGGTGATGCTAGTTCGCCGGATTCTTCCATGCCAAAGCCGAAGCCGCCCTCTCTGGGAGTTCAATCCAAAGAAGCACCATACCCTAAAGAGGCTCTTCGAAACCACTCACGAAGATGCCTGGAGGTTGCTTTTTAAGGGCAACGAAACACCGTCAGCCACAAATTCCGACCGCGGGCATGACACCAACCACCTCGCCAACGAGGTATATTATTCTTACTGCATCCCTTACTTGCTTGTTTCAAGGATGAGGTCTAAGCCTTTATTATCATGGCTTCTTCAGGAGTGGACGGAGAAGGCGAAGCTGATCCAATGTCTGGCTCCACTGCCTGAAGAACCAGTCATCCCGCGTTTAGTGAAGATGCTGGTGCGGGCGCCCTATAAAGCGCCAGAGAAGAAGGCCACAAGGAAGGCCAAGGGGGTCCGAAGCGGCCCCCACCGTAGGGGCGCTTCGGACGCGACGTCCAAAGATAAGACCCGCTCCTCCACTACCAAAGACGACGACGATGAAGAGGAGGAGGAGAACAACCCTCCCCCTGATGGGGGGAGGAAGAAGAGGGCGGCTTCGGTGAATCTGGAGGCATAGACGTCCAAGAAAGGGAAGAGCTCCCTTGCGGATAACACCGCGTGGGACGTCGACAGTAGTCCGGAGAGACGCCCCCGCACTAAGCCTCGGGCCGCATTGTAAGTGCTAAAACCCATATCTGCCCATAAACCAAATCTTTCCCCTTCATTGCATTGATATAATTAGTTATGCTATTGCAGTCCAGCCCACGACAGTTCCAATCAATCCTCATCACTAGGTTCGCTGGACTCAAAGGCGATGGCCAGCGATTCACCGCCGATGCTCACTCCCCCAAGGCCAAGGACGATACAAAGGTGCTATCTCGAAGGACTGTTCCAGGCGGGGGAGAGGCTCAGGAGGTGCCAGAAGGCGAAACCCCCGTCGCCGGACACCAGGGGGAGTCAATCCCCATGGAGACTGGTGGGGAGGGCCGTATTCAGTTCGGCCCTTAGTCGGACTCGATTCCGGAGTCCGATGCAACTCCGGAATCTGGCACGCAACCTCCTTCGAAAGAAGGGGGATGCATATTCCCCTGGTGACCCCTATCCAACCAGGGGCACCGGATAATCTGCTGGAAGCGCTGCGAGGCGCTTCCATTGTGGATGAGCACCGTGTCCTTATGGGCACGGTAATTGAAAGGGTTCAGTCTTCTAAGAGTGGACTAACCGAAGCTTGCAGTAGCCTGTTGACAGGTTTTGAGGTAAGCGGCGCAAAAAGGAGAAAATCCCAATATAGACAGTAGCCCCTAAGACACTGTCCGGCGTTCGGAAAGAAAAAAACGGACAGAGGATCAATCTCCTATTGCAGGAAACTAAATAAATTTGTTTGAAATGTATGCACATGCGTCGCTGTTGGCCGCGGCCTTGTATACTGCCGAAGTCTTCGGACTGAAGCAGAAACTGGCGAAGGCCGAGGAGGAGTTGCGCCAGGTGAAGAGGCAGCTCCAGGAAAAACAAGGTAAGTAATAACCTGTTATGTATTTGAAAAAAGGAAAATGATATGCAATGACCGAAATGCCATCATGTGTACAGAGGCGACGACCGAGGTCGAGGCCCTGAAAATGGCCCTGGTCGAAGCCGAGGGGAAGCCTGTCATGGAGCAGGCTGCCCGTAAGAGGCTCAAGGCCCGGGGCAATGAAGTCCAACAGGAGCTCCAAGATGCGAGACCTTGGAGCACAATGCGTCGGCTCAAGAGGCCGAACTCGTCAAGGCTCGTAAGAGTGCGGAGACGGCCCGGAGTGAAGCCTAGGGCGCCCTCCAGGAGATCCAGGACGCCAGTAAGATCGCGACGGGTAAGGCATTCAATATGCAAAGCAAGAATGTGAAGAGGAAATATATTTTACTAACCCGGATTCGGAGTTCTCCAGGGACTTTTGTTTATCTGCCACGCTGTGTGAACGACGCAGCAGAGTTCTTCCAAGCCGAAGAAGGGGGTCCCCGGAGAAGCTGTTCTGGTTGCAATATCTTGCACTGGAACATCCGGTGCCCTTCAGTGATCAACAAAAACAGTTGGTCGAGCTGCACAAGGTGGCCGAACTGGCCATGAAGGATTTAATAATCCGGTTGTGGCCAGCCAAAGCTATACCCACCAGTTACTTCGGCCTCGTGAAGAGGCTGGTTGATGCCTGTCCTAGGCTGGACGTCATCAAGCGGTCCGTCTGCATTGAAGGCACACGTCTGGCCTTCTCCTATGTCAAGGTCTGGTGGGCGAAGATGGACGCCGTCAAGTTGGCGACCAAGGGGCCGCCTGAGGGCAAGGAGCACTGCACACCCGATCTTTGAATGAATGTATTCGAGCTCCCTCTACCTTGTATGATAAAACAAAGTGATTGTGCAATATAATGCTGGTTATGTTTTTAAATTTTTACTTCCTGTGCGGCCGTGTTGTATGAAATCTGAGGGTTAACCAGTCGTCGGCTTCTGCCCCCACATAGGTAGTACGGGGGTGTTCGGGATGGAATCTAAACAATCTTGATCCAATTAGATGGTCCTTGAAGGAGTTGTTTAGCGCAACGAACCAGGCAACCAGATTATGCAGCTATAACGCCCTCACTTAGCCATAGGAGTTCGGCAATAAAAACATGGGCGCAGGCCCTAGTATCCTAACTAGAGTGCTATAAGCGTCTGATCGAGAAGTACCAATCGTTCGCGTAATGCGGAAGAAATCTCCAACGATTTGTAACCTCTGAACAGCTGACCGGCTCTCGCCGCATCATGACTGTCAGTTTTCAGCTTTCTCTACTGAGGTGTTCCTTTGGATAAACCAAGGCACAATCGCAGTAGTTCTCCCTTTACTACCTTAGCCGGTATAACGGAACGTAAGGTGGCAAGCACAGGAGCCGAGCAACCCAACTATTGACTAAAGACATGATTCTGAGCTAATGCATATAATGCTATATTCGAGGTGCCGAACTGTACTTATAAAAAGTGTTCGGACTTTTGTTGCCGTGACGTGCGGTGCAATGAAGGCCCTGGCAAACATCAAATGTACCAAAGTGTATGGGTGCTACCTAATAGGGTTATCCACAGGGGAGCTGAAAAAGAGAAAGAAAACAGAAAAGGTACGAAGGTAAAAAGCTAGGGTCCTACAACTCCAGCCGCAAACTTTTCTCATTGTAATTTAATTAGTACGTCAAGGCGCATGGATACAGGTAGTGCAATAAGCAACAGGCTATTTTACATGCCGAAACCAAGGGAGAGCTGCATGTGGGTCCTGAAAACAGGTAGAGTTATCGTTAACGGAATCACCTAAAAAGTCCCCCATATGTCTGCGTTTCTCGCCGTCTTGGTGTGTTTATCCTTCAAGAGGACCAATGACCAGACCACTAGATGGTGCCTGTGGGATTGAGACCTGAAAAGGAAACAAGTAAAAGTGAAATTATGTGTGTATCCTATGTCAGTTGAGCCGTACTATGGACCACAGGCTAGCTATGCCTCCGTCGATGCCCATGGTATTTTGAGTGCGTAGTTATGTACGCGCGACACAAATGCCACCACTTGATCAGGACTGAGACGGAGGCCGGATTGATAGTCAAGCTCCTGACGAGCCAAGCTCTCCTACTACAAAGTAGTTCGGACCCTCTTAACGGTGTCCATGGGCTCGGCAGTCAAATTAAGGTTCTGCTTGAGAAGGCCGCTCTGTACTTCTGTTGCTAAGGCAGTTGTGTGCTCTTCTGTACGGAGGGAGCATTCCGTATTTCCATTGACCGTTATGATGCCACGTGGACCGGGCATCTTGAGCTTGAGATAAGCATAGTGTGGTACTGCGTTGAATCGAGCAAACACAGTTCGTCCAAGCAGTGCGTGATAGCCATTGCGGAAGGGGATGATATCGAAGATTAACTCCTCGCTTCGGAAGTTGTCCGGAGATCCGAAGGCAACCTCTAGTGTGATTGAGCCCGTACACTGGGCCTCTAGACCTGGTATGACTCCTTTGAAGGTAGTCATGGTGGGCTTGATCCATGATGGGTTAATGCCCATTTTTCACGTTGTATCCTGATAGAGCAGATTGAGGCTGCTACCTCCATCCATAAGGATGCGAGTCAGGTGGAACCCATCAATTATTGGGTCTAGGACCAGTGCGGCTGAGCCACCGTGACGGATACTGCTCGGATGATCCCGGCGATCAAAAATGATCGGGCATGACGACCATGGATTAAATTTTGGGGCGACTGGCTCTATCGCGTAGATGTCCCTGAGCGCACGCTTGCGCTCCCTCTTGGGGATGTGGGTAGCGTATATCATGTTCACCATTTTGACCTGAGGGGGAAACTTCTTTTGTCCCCTGTGTTCGGTTGCTGGGGCTCTTTGTCATCGTCCTCTCTTTGCGATCCCTTTTCCCTGTTCTTGGCGTTTAATTTGCCGGCCTGTTTAAAAACCCAGCAATCTCTATTTGTATGATTGGGTGGTTTGTCTGGGGTGCCATGAATCTGGCATGGACGATCAAGTATGCGGTCCAAGCTGGATGGGCCTGAATTGTTCTTTTGGAACGGCTTCTTCCGCTGACTGGACTTAGAGCCACTGAATCCGGCATTGACTGCTGTGTCCTCGGTGTTATCACTATTGTTTCGATGCTTGTATCTATTGCGTCGAGGCTTGTATTTGTTGTTTTTAACTTTAGGGTTGCCGGCGCCGCTTGCATTGTTTTTTCTACAGGCCAACCAATTGTCCTCGCCCGCACAAAAGCGGGTCATGAGTGTCGTGAGGACTACCATGGATTTTGGCTTTTCTTGGTCGAGGTGGCGAGCGAGCCATTCGTCACGGATGCTGTGTTTGAAGGCTGCTAGGGCTTCGACATCTGGACAATCGACGATTTGGTTCTTTTTAGTTAAGAACCTAGTCCAGAATTTCCTGGCGGACTCTTCGGGCTGTTGAACTATATGGCTTAAGTCATCAGCATCCGGAGGTCGAACATATGTACCTTGGAAGTTATCAAAGAAGGCCTCTTCCAAGTCCTCCCAGCTGCCAATAGAATTTGTAGGCAGACTGTTGAGCCAGTGTTGAGCTGGCCCCTTGAGTTTTAAAGGGAAGTATTTGATGGCATGTAGGTAATCGTCGCGGGCCATCTGAATGTGGAGAATGAAGTCTTCGATCCACACCGCAGGGTCCATGGTTCCATCGTATGATTCTATATTCACGGGTTTGAACCCTTCTGGGAATTCATGATCCAGGACCTCATCAATGAAGCAATGAGGGTGTGTGGCGCCTCTATATCGGGTCGTATCGCGACGTAGCTCTGATGGCGTCCGTCTGCAGTTTTCAGCCCGCGCATGACTAAGTTTGTCACGTCCGAATAGGTGGCCGTCGTCGCGTGTCAAGGCACGTCCTCGCGATCCGTAGATTGATCTGGTATGTACTGCTTTATTGTTCAGGTTTTGCCGGAGGTCATATGTATGACCGTGGGCTAATTTACCTCTACCTGTGCGATGAGGCGGGGCTGGCTGGTGTTCGGCGTGAGTTGCCATTTTGTCCCGACCATGTGGTGGTCGGTCAGCCACATTGTACGATGGAGGTATGTATTCCGGTGCCTCGTCGTCAAACTGAGGTAGCAATTTGCGCTTTGGATAGCTTTTGGTTGGGCGCTTGAGGTCATATTCTTCGGCTGCTAGGACATCGGTCCATTTATCATTGAGCAGATCATGGTTAGCTTGAAGCTGCTGCTGCTTCTTTTTCAGGCTCCTTGCGGTGGCAATTAGCTGGCGCTTGAAGCACTCCTGCTCAAGAGGTTCCTCAGGCACGATGAAATCGTCTGTGCCGAGGCTCACCTCATCCTCGAAGAGCGGAAGATAACTTCTGTCCTCTGAGTCTTCGTGCGTGGCCTGCTTACCAGGGCTAGCCTGCCCATCTTCCCGTTCATCTTGTTCATTAGCTGTTTCAACGGGGTCTTCGTTGTATTCGGCGCCTTCTGGAGTGTTATCTTCTCCTATGCCGGTGCTGCTGTCTTTGCTGCGGCGTGACTTAGAGCGGCGCCGCTGACGCCGGCGCTTGGATTGTATTTCGGAAGGTTTATCCTCAGCTGGATCTTCCTTGTCATCGTCGCTGTTCTCCTTTGGTGCATCCACCATGTATACATCATACGAGGAAGTGGCCGTCCAGCATCCGGTGAATGGCGGGTTCTGGGCCTCTTCTTGTCCGACATCATCGTCCATACCGTTGATATCCTCGGAGTCGTAATCAAGTGTGTCGGTCAAATCCTCGACCGTGGCTATGAAGTGGGTGGCGGGTGGGAAGCAAAATTCTCCACCATCAGCCCCTAGTTCGGGCCGGATATAGTTCGGCTGTGAGTCCTCCGTCAAGGACAGGTTTTTTAATGAGTTTAGCGTGTCGCGCAAAGGCGAGTGCTGGAAGATGTCTACGATGCTGAATTCAAAGATCAATAAACGATCAGGTTCGGCATCCGCGGGCCCACATGGTTCGGAACTTATGGCCATAGACGAGTTCGAAGTTCTGGTGGCACAGGTATCGTGTGAGATCAAGTCTATGTGCAGCTCCAACACCAGGGAATCTGTGGCCTCCGTGGCAGGGTTGAGCTTCCAATCCTCGAATGCCGCAGTGTGCTCTGGATCTAAGGCCGAAGTGGTCACAGGAGCTATCTCCTGGGTGCGGTCTGATGACAGATTCAGGTCATGTTTGTCAAGGTGACCGGGAGCGGTCGCCGCGGTCTCGAATCCGGCGAAGATTAAATCTCCACGGATGTCTGCAACATCGTTCAAACTCCCAAATCTGACCTGATGGCTAGGGGCGTAACTATCGATCTGCTCCAGGTGGCCAAACGAGTTGGCCTGCAGTGCAAAGCCGCCGAACACGAAGATCTATCCGGGGAGGAAAGTTTCTGCTTGGACACCTTCACTATCGACGATTGAAGGGGCCATTGAACCTTTCGTCGACGGCACAGTGGAACTCTCAATGAAAGCACCAATGTCGATGTCAAAACCGGCGGATCTCGGGTAGGGGGTCCCGAACTGTGCGTCTAATGTCGACGGTAACAGGAGATAGGGGCACGATGTTTACCCAGGTTCGGGCCCTCTCTATGGAGGTAATATCCTACGTCATGCTTGATTGATATTGATGAATATGAGTATTACAAGAGTTGATCTACCTCGAGATCGTAATGGCTAAACCCTAGAGGTCTAGCTCGTATGACTGTGGTAATGAATATCTCCCCCTCCGGACTAAGTCGTCCAGTTTATATAAGCACCAGGAGGATCTAGGGTTACACAAGGTCGGTTACAAAGCAAGGAATCTACATATCCGGTCGCCAAGCTGGCCTTCCACGCCAAGGAGAGTCCCATCCGGACATGGGTATAGTCTTCGGTCTTCGTATCTTCACAGCCCATTAGTCCGGCCCATGACTAACAGGTCGGACGCCCGAGGACCCCTTATTCCAGGACTCCCTCGGTCCTTGCTGCCAGTGAAGGCCCACATTGGGCGCGAATGGCGCTGGAGCGGAGTCATGCGCCACCGAACGAAAATCCTTCACCAGCATCGGCACCGTTGCCCCAACCTTCTTCAACCTGGCCAGCCTGGACCAGACATGGGCAAGCCAGTGGTCGGCAAGCTTCACATGCCCCCAGCCGGAGCTGGGTGCCGCCGGCACTCGCGGGAGCAGGAGAAGGGGGTTGAGCGTGCCGGCATCCACGTACACCCACTGCTTCTGGAACACCTCCACATCTAGGCGGAGCGCAAAGTCGATGCTCAAGCCATCCATCGCTGCCACAGCATGGAAGGCCACGCATCCCAAGTGCTGGCGGGCGTCGATCAGCGGAGCAAGAAGGAATGGCGGAGCAAGGCAACGGAGGGAGCAATGCCCACCATAGACTCGCATAGGAAGGCGAAGACAGCAAGGAGGAGGATGGATTGGGGGTTGCAGCGCCTGAATCTAGTAGTGTGAGATCACGACATTGAAGAAATCAGAAAAAGGGGGAACCAAGCCAACCAAGAGAGCATGGAGATGAATGGGGATCTTGGTGGCTTCCATGTCAATCATGGCCCGGGAAGCAGGCCAGATCATCGTTGCCTTCCACTCATTGGAATCGGCGGCCAGGGCCGGCCGGACCTTGTCCAGCCCCTCGTGGTTGATCACCATCGACCGCTCAAGAGTAGGCTCCAAAACTGGCCGGGATTCAGCCAAAGCGCAGGCCTTTCCCTTCTTCTTCGACCGAGGGGCCATGGTGGCGAGAGAGGGTTGGCGCCAGCATCGAATCTGTGGGGAGAGGTGCGGGTTCGCAGAGGAGAGGAGGAGCTAAGGGAAGGCACGATGAGCAATGAAGGCAGAGCTGCGCTAACAACGGGTGGCCGCCAGGCCTAGCAGTTATCGAGGCTACATGGGGAAGTGGAGATGCCCATGTCCCGTCAATCGCCATGCATCGACGAAGGCCGCACGCGGTTAGGGCCCACGGCGCTCTGCACTTGCCCTTTGGCTTCACCTCAAAGCCAAGTTTGAGCGCGCCTTGGGCCCGGGGGCTACTGTCAGTGTTTTGGGAAACAGGGTACCCAGACATGCCTGCCTGTGGCCCATGGAGTCGCTTCATCGATGGTCTGGTACGGCCCACCTTCAGCATCAACAACTCAAGACCCTCACAAGGGGCCAAGCCTCGCGAGGCGAAAGACACCAAGACCTCCAGAAGGAGCCACCTCCTCAGGCTAACTCCTGGGGAGCGGAGATATCCATGTAAGCCTCACCACACGAGGTTCACATGACGTGAGCCATGGCGACCAAGGTTAGGCGGGCGCCAGCGGGCGCAGGACGACAGTTTCCTCTTCGGTGCTAAGGAGGCAATCATGGTCATGGAGTCCCAAGGAATCAGCCAAAGGTTTTCATTCTCCTGCAACAAGACCAAGACTGCCAGGACGACAGGATGGAGGTCATGGCCGAGCCCACCGCAGCGTCACGACCAGGAGCCTTGCAGGCGAAGACTACTTTTGTCAGGAACTAGTTGTCTCCCTTCGAATTTGGCCGTTGTGGGATCCCTTCCCTCCTTCATTTTGGGAAGAGGACCGAGGCCACTATAAATAGGACCTAGCCACCACCATAGAGCAGGGGACCAGGAAGAGAGACTGGATCCAATCCATTCCATCCTCACCAGCTCACCACCTCTCTCGAGCACAAGAACACACCTCCTCCCGAGGTTGTTCTCCTACCGTACTAGTTGATCCTCAGCCCCTCCAGGCCAATCCACCACAAAGCAGGAGTAGGGTTTTACACCGCAAGGTGGCTCGAACCTGGGTAAACTAATGTGTCTCGTTTCCTTCCAGTTCGTCGAGCTAGGCCGTGAGATAGCGAGTAGGCAGACTGGTGAGGTTGAGTTCTTCACACACACCCCAGAGTTCGAACCTCTCAAGGGTCCGCAGAACCTGAAATCCGACATATTCATCATATAACAGTCATAACCTAGGGTGATACGGCACTAGCTCCAGTTCATAAATATAATGTAGGCATGTATTCCGTAAATTGTCATACATGCTTATGGAAAGAACTTGCATGACATCTTTTACCCTACCCTCCCGTGGCAGCGGGGTCCATATGGAAACTAAGGGATATTTAGGCCTCTTTTTAATAGAGACCCGAAACTAAGCATTAGCACATAGTGAATACATGAACTCCTCAAACTATGGTCATCACTAGAAAGTATCCCGACTAATCCCGACTACTATCACTCCGAGGTTTACGGATCATAACACGTAATAGGTGACTATAACTTGCAAGATCGGATCTAGAACATAGATATAATGGTGATAACATAAACGGTTCAGATCTGAAATCATGGCACTCGGGCCAAAAGTGACAAGCATTAAGCATGGCAAAGTCATAGCAACATCAATCTCAGAACATAATGGATACTAGGGATCAAGCCCTGACAAAACTAACTCGATTACATGATGAATATCATCGAAGTCCTCATCGACCAGTGAGCCTACAAAGGAATTACTCACTCCCAGTGGGGAGCATCATGGAATTGCCGATGGAGAAGGGTTGGTTATGACGAAGATCGAAGATCTCCCTCTCTAGAGCCCCAAATGGACTCCAAATCTAGCCTCCTGGTGAAGAAGAGGAGGCGGCGGCGGCTCTGTCTCGTGAAACGTGATAATTCTTTCTCCCTGATTTTTTTTCTTTGGAAAATGATTTTATAGCGTTGGAATCAGGGTCTGTGGGGCCACCAGGTGGGCACAACCCACCTGGGCGCACCAGGAAGGGGAGCACCTTGGTGGGTTGTGCTCACCCATGGCCCCCCTCCGGTGGTTCTTGGCTCCATTATTTTTCTTTTATTCCGTAAACATCTCCAAAAAGTTTCATGCCAATCTAAGAACTTTTATTTGTGCACAAAAACAACACCATGGTAGTTCTACTGAAAACGGCGTCAGTCCGGGTTAGTTTCATTCAAATCATGCAAATTAGAGTCCAAAACAAGAGGAAAAGCATTAGGAAAAGTAGATACGACAGAGACGTATCAGGGCCCACTACCGCCCTACCACCAGACTTGGCTCTGTCGTGGGGTGTACTTGGGTGGTGGTGGCCCGGTAGGTCTAGTCAATTAGTTTTGAGCGGAACGACCGGTGTTCGGAGTGGTTGTACCACTCGGGACTTAGCCACCACCTATGCTCAGTCTTGGCGGTTGCACCGGTGCAACCACCGTCTCAACTACCACTCGGGGGTGACTCCTCTCTGTTTTAAAGCGGTTGTTGAGTGGTGGTGGAGCGGTTGTTCCGGTTACGCCTTTCAACCGGTTGAAGGAAATATGCCCTAGAAGCAATAATAAAGTTGTTGTTTTATATTTACTTATATCATGATAAATATTTATTATTTATGCTAGGATTGTATTTACCATAAACTTGATACATGTGTGGATACATAGTCAAAACACCGTGTCCCTAGTAAGCCTCTACTAGACTAGCTCGTTAATCAAAGATGGTTAAGTTTCCTAACCATAGACATGTGTTGTCATTTGAAGAACGGGATCACATCATTAGGAGAATGATGTGATGGACAAGACTCATCCGTTAGCGTAGCATATTGATCGTTCACTTTTATTCCTATTGCTTTCTTCATGTCAAATACACATTCCTTCGACTATGCGATTATGCAACTCCCGGATATCGGAGGAATGCCTTGTGTGCTATCAAATGTCACAGCGTAATTGGGTGATTACAAAGATGCTCTACAGGTATCTCCGAAGGTGTTTGTTGGGTTGGCATAGATCGAGATTAGGATTTGTCACTCCGAGTATCGGAGAGGTATCTCTGTGCCCTCTCGGTAATGCACATCATAAGAAGCCTTGCAAGCAAAGTGACTAATGAGTTAGTTACAAGATGATGTGTTACAAAATGAGTAAAGAGACATGCCGGTAACGAGATTGAACTAGGTATGTGGATACCGACGATCGAATCTCGGGCAAGTAACATACCGATGATAAAGGTGTAGGGGAATGTAGTATTTCACAAAATTTCCTACGATCACGCAAGATCTATCTAGGAGAAGCATAGCAACGAGCGGGGAGAGTGTGTCTATGTACCCTCATAGACCGTAAGCGGAAGCGTTTAGTAACGCGGTTGATGTAGTCGAACGTCTTCGTGATCCAACCGATCCAAGTACCGAACGTACGGCACCTCCGCGTTCAGCACCCGTTCAGCTCGATGACATCCCTCGATCTCTTGATCCAATTGAGGACGAGGGAGAGATCCGTCAGCACGACGGCGTGGTGACGGTGATGATGAATTTACCAGCGCAGGGCTTTGCCTAAGCACTACGATGATATGACCGATGTGTGTAACTGTCGAGGGGGGCACCACACACGGTTAAGAGAAACTTTTGTGTTCTAGGGTGCCCCCCTACCCCCTTATTAAAGGAGGGGAAGGGAGGCCGGCTGGCCCTGTAGGGCGCGCCAGGAGGAGGGAGTACTACTAGGACTCCAAGTCCTAGTAGGATTCCACCTAGAGGAAAGGGGGGAGAAGGGAGGAAGGAAGAGGGGGAAGGGAAGGAAATGGGGGCGCCACCCCCTTCCCCTAGTCCAATTCAGACCCAAGGGGGGGGACGTGGCCAACCCCTTGTGGCCCTTCCTCTCTTCCCACCAAGGCCCATCAAGGCTCGTTAGTTCCCCCGGGGGGGTTCCGATAATCCTCCAGCACTCTGATAATTATCCGGTACCTCTCGGAACTCATTCGGTGTCCGAATAACATCGTCCAATATATCAATCTTTATGTCTCAACCATTTAGAGACTCCTCACCATGTCCGTGATCTCATCCGGGACTCGGAACAATCTTTGGTCATCTAATCACATAACTCATAATACAAATCGTCATCAAACATTAAGCGTTTGGACCCTATGGGTTCGAGAACTATGTAGACATGACTAAGACACATCTCCGGTAAATAACCAATATCGGAACCTGGATGCTCATATTGGTTCCTACATATTCTACGCAGATCTTTTTCGGTCAAATCGCATAACAACATATGTTGTTCCCATTGGCATTGGTATGTTACTTTCCCAAGATTCGATCGTCGGTATCATCATACCTAGTTCAGTCTCATTACTGGCAAGTCTCTTTACTCGTTCCGTAATGCATCATCCCACAACTAACTCATTAGTCACCTTTCTTGCAAGGCTTATAGTGATGAGCATTACCGAGAGGGCCTAGAGATACCTCTCCGAAACACGAAGTGACAAATCCTAATCTTGATCTATGCCAACTCAACAAACACCATGGGAGACACCTGTAGAGCATCTTTATAATCACCCAGTTATGTTCTGACGTTTGATAGCACACAAGGTGTTCCTCCGGTATTTGCGAGTTGCATAATCCCATAGCTAGAGGAACATGTATAAGTCATGAAGAAAGCAATAGCAATAAACTAAACGATCATATATGCTGAGCTAACGGATGGGTCTTGTCATCACATCATTCTCTAATGATGTGATCCCATTCATCAAATGACAACACATGTCTATGGTCAGGAAACTTAACCATCTTTGATTAACGAGCTAGTCTAGTAGAGGCATACTAGGGACACTCTGTTTGTCTATGTATCCACACATGTACTAAGTTTCCGGTTAATAATAAACATTTATCATGATATAAGGAAATATAAATAACAACTTTATTATTGCCTCTAGGGCATATTTCCTTCAGTCTCCCACTTGCACTAGAGTCAATAATCTAGATCGCATAGTAATGATTCTAACACCCATGGAGTCTTGGTGCTGATCATGTTTTGCTTGCGAGAGAGGCTTAGTCAACGGGTCTGCAACATTCAAATTCGTATGTATCTTGCAAATCTCTATGTGTCCCTCCTTGACTTGATCGCGGATGGAATTGAAGCATCTCTTGATGTGTTTGATTCTTTTGTGAAATCTGGATTCCTTCGCCAATGCAATTGATCTAGTATTGTCACAAAAGATTTTCATTGGACCCGATGCACTAGGTATGACACCTAGATCGGATATGAACTTCTTCATCCAAACTCCTTCATTTGTTGCTTCCGAAGCAGCTATGTACTCCGCTTCACACTTAGATCCCGCCACGACGCTTTGCTTGGAACTGCACCAACTGACAGCTCCACCATTCAATATAAATATGTGTCCGGTTTGTGACTTAGATTCATCTGGATTAGTGTCAAAGCTTGCATTGATGTAACCGTTTACGACGAGCTCTTTGTCACCTCCATAAATGAGAAACATATCCTTAGTCCTTTTCAGGTATTTCAGGATGTTCTTGACCATTGTCCAGTGATCCACTCCTGGATTACTTTGGTACCTCCTTGTTAAACTAATAGCAAGGCACACGTCGGGTCTAGTACACAGCATTGCATACATGATAGGACCTATAGCTGAGGCATAGGGAAAGACTTTCATTTTCTCTCTATCTTCTGAAGTGGTCGGGCATTGAGTCTGACTCAACTTCACACCTTGTAACACAGGCAATAACCCTTTCTTTGACAGATCCATTTTGAACTTCTTCAAAACTTTATCAAGGTATGTGCTTTGTGAAAGTCCAATTAAGCGTCTTGATCTATCTCTATAGATCTTGATGCCCAATATATAAGCAGCTTCACCGAGGTCTTTCATTGAAAAATACTTATTCAAGTATCCTTTTATGCTATTCTGAAATTCAGTATCATTTCCCATCAACAATATGTCATCCACATATAATATCAGAAATTCTACAGAGCTCCCACTCACTTTCTTGTAAATACAGGCTTCTCCAAAAGTCTGTATCAAACCATATGGATTGATCACACTATCAAAACATATATTCCAACTCCGAGAGCCTTGCACCAGTCCATAAATGGATCGCTAGAGCTTGCACACTTTGTTAACACCTTTTGGATCGACAAAACCTTCTGGTTGCATCATATACAACTCTTCTTTAAGATATCCATTAAGGAATGCTGTTTTGACATCCATTTGGCAAATTTCATAATCATAAAATGCGGAAATTGCTAACATGATTTGGACAGACTTAAGCATCGCTATGGGCGAGAAGGTCTCAGCGTAGTCAACTCCTTGAACTTGTCGAAAACCTTTCGCAACAAGTCGAGCTTTGTAGACAGTAATATTACCATCAGTGGCAGTCTTCTTCTTGAAGTTCCATTTATTCTCTGTTGCTTGCCGATCATCGGGCAAGTCAACCAAAGTCCACACTTTGTTCTCATACATGGATCCCATCTCAGATTTCATGGCTTCAAGCCATTTCACGGAATCTGGGCTCATCATCGCTTCCTCATAGTTCGTAGGTTCGTCATGGTCAAGTAACATGACCTCCAGAATAGGATTACCGTACCACTCTAGTGCGGATCTTACTCTGGTTGATCTATGATGTTTGGTAGTAATTTGATCAGAAGTTTCATGGTAACCATTATTAGCTTCCTCACTAATTGGTGTAGGAATCACTGGAACTGATTTCTTTGATGAACTACTTTCCAATTCGGGAGAAGGTACAATTACCTCATCAAGTTCTACTTTCCTCCCACTCACTTCTTTCGAGAGAAACTCCTTCTCTAGAAAGGATCCATTCTTAGCAACGAATATCTTGCCTTCGGATCTGTGATAGAAGGTGTACCCAACAGTCTCCTTTGGGTATCTTCATAGGATACCCAAAGGAGACTATTGGGTACACCTTCTAGAGAAGGAGTTTCTCTCGAAAGAAGTGAGTGGGAGGAAAGTAGAACTTGATGAGGTAATTGTACCTTCTCCCGAATTGGAAAGTAGTTCATCAAACAAATCAGTTCCAGTGATTCGTACACCAATTAGTGAGGAAGCTAATGATGATTACCATGAAACTTCAGATCAAGTTACTACCGAACCTCGTAGGTCAACCAGAGTAAGATCCGCACCAGAGTGGTATGTCAATCCTGTTCTGGAAGTCATGTTACTTGACCATGATGAACCTACAAACTATGAAGAAGCGATGGTGAGCCCAGCTTCCGCAAAATGGCTTGAGGCTATGAAATATGAGATGGGATCCATGTATGAGAACAAAGTATGGACTTTGGTTGACTTGCCCGATGATCGACAAGCCATCGAGAATAGATGGATCTTCAAGATGAACACTGACGCTGACGGTAATGTTACTGTCTACAAAGCTCGACTTGTTGCGAAAGGTTTTCGACAAGTTCAAGGAGTTGACTACAATGAGACTTTCTCACCCGTAGCGATGCTTAAGTCTGTCCGAATCATGTTAGCAATTGCCGCATTTTATGATTATGAAATTTGGCAAAGGGATGTCAAAACTGCATTCCTGAATGGATTTCTGGAAGAAGAGTTGTATATGATGCAACCAGAAGATTTTGTCGATCCTAAAAGGTGCTAGCAAAATGAGCAAGCTCCGGCGATCCATCTATGGATTGGTGCAAGCATCTCGGAGTTGGAATATACACTTTGATGAGTTGATCAAAGCATATGGTTTTATAGACTTGCGGTAAAGCCTGTATTTACAAGAAAGTGAGTGGGAGCACTACAGCATTTCTGATAAGTATATGTGAATGACATATTTTTTATCAGAAATAATGTAGAATTTTTCATGAAAGCATAAAGGAGTGTTTGAAAAGATTTTTTCAAAGAAAGACCTCGATGAAGCTGCTTACACATTGAGCATCAAGATCTATAGAGATAGATCGAGATGCTTGATAAGTTTTTTCAATGAGTACATACCCTGACAGGATTTTTATGTAGTTCAAAATAGAACAGTCAAATAAGGAGTTCTTGCCTGTGTTGCAAGGTGTGAAGTTGAGTAAAGACTCAAAACCCAACCATGGCAGAAAATAGAAAGAGAATGAAAATTCATTCCCTATGCCTCAGTCATTGGTTCTATAAAGTATGCTTTGCTATTTACCAGTCCTATTGTATACCTTAGCATGATTCTAGTAAGGGAGTACAATAGTGATCTAGGAGTAGATCACTGGACAGCGGTCAAAATTATCCTTAGAGGACTAAGGAAATATTTCTCGGTTATGGAGGTCATAAAAAGAGTTCATCATAAAGAGTTACGTCGATGCAATCTTTTTACATTGATCTAGATGAATCTAAGTCTCAATCTGGATGCATATCGAAAGTGGGAGCAATTAGCTAGAATAGCTACGTGCAGAGCATTGTAGACATAGAAATTTGTGAAATACATACGGATCTGAATGTTGCAGACCCATAGACTAAACTTCTCTCGCAAGCAAAACATGACCACTCTTTGGGTGTTAATCACATAGCAATGTGAAGTAGATTATTGACTCTAGTAAACCCTTTGGGTATTAGTCACATGGAGATGTGAACTAATCACATAAAGATGTGAATTAGATTATTGACTCTAGTGCAAGTGGGAGACTAAAGGAAATATGTCCTAGAAGCAATAATAAAGTTATTATTTATTTCCTTATATCATGATAAATGTTTATTATTCATGCTAGAATTGTATTAACCGGAAACTTAGTACATGTGTGAATACATAGACAAACAGAGTGTCACTAGTTTGCCTCTACTTGACTAGCTCATTGAATCATTGATGGTTATGTTTCCTAACCATAGACATGAGTTGTCATTTGATTAACGGGATCACATTATTAGAGAATGATGTGATTGACTTGACCCATTCCGTTAGCTTAGCACTTGATCGTTTTAGTTTACTGCTATTGCTTTCTACATGACTTATACATGTTCCTGTGACTATGAGATTATGCAACTCCCGATTACTGGAGGAACACTTTGTGTGCTACCAAACGTCACAACATAACTGGGTGATTATAAAGGTGCTCTACAGGTGTCTTCGATGGTACTTGTTGAGTTGGCATAGATCGATATTAGATTTGTCACTCTGATTGTCGTAGAGGTATCTATGGGCCCTCTCGGTAATGCACATCACTATAAGCCTTGCAAGAAATGCGATTAATGAGTTAGTTACGGGATGATGCACTACAAAACGAGTAAAGACACTTGCCGCTAACGAGATTGAGCTAGGTATTAAGATACTAACGATCGAATCTCGGGCAGGTAACTTATAGATGACAAAAGGAACAGCGTATATCATTATGTAGTTTGACCAATAAAGATCTTCGTAGAATATGTAGGAACCAATATGAGCATCCAGTTTCCGCTATTGGTTATTGACCAGAGATGTGTCTTGGTCATGTCTACATAGTTCTCGAACCCGTAGGGTCCGCACGCTTAAAGTTCGGTGACGATCGGTATTATGAGTTTATGTGATTTGATGTGCCGAAGGCAGTTCGGAGTCCCGTATGAGATCAGGGACATGATGAGGAGTCTCGAAATGGTCGATACGTAAATATCGATATATTGGACGACTATATTCAGACATCAGAAAGGTTCCGAGTGACTCGGGTATTTTTCGGAGTACCGGGGAGTTACAGGAATACGGGGAAGAAGTATTAGGCCTCATGAGCCAAGTGGTGGAAGAGAGGAGGCAGGGCGCGCGGCCCCCTTTCCTTCTTTCCTCCCTCTCCTTCCTTCTCCCCTTTCCCCTTCTGTTCCTCCTCTTGGCGCGCCCTAGGAGGGCCGATCGGCCTCCCCCCTTTCCCCTTTATATACGGGGGCAGGGGGACACCCTAGAACACACGAGTTGATCATTGATCTCTCCCAGCCGTGTGCGGTGCCCCCTCCACCATAATCCACCTCGGTCATACTGTAGCGGTGCTTAGGCGAAGACCTGCGACGGTAGCTTCATCAACATCGTCACCAAGACGTCGTGCTAACGAAACTCTCCCTCGAGCTCTACTGGATCGTGAGTTCGCGGGACGTCACCGAGCTGAACGTGTGCTGAATGCGGAGGTGCCGTACGTTCGGTACTGAGGATCGGTCGATCGTGAAGACGTACGACTACATCAACAGCGTTGTCATAATGCTTCCGCTTAACGGTCTACGAGGGTACGTGGACGACTCTCCCCACTCGTTCCTATGCATCACCATGATCTTGCGAGTGCGTAGGATTTTTTTTGAAATTACTACGTTCCCCAACAAAAGAAAAGTGTGGATTAGGATTCCCACTTCCTTCCCTCAACCCCCCTCTTTCCTCCCCCTTCATGCATACATGGAAAGGGGGGCTCAGGGCAAGGCAGCCCCCCTAGGGGTGGCAGCCAACCCTAGGGCGCCCCTGGCTGCCTCTCCTCCCCCTCCCACCTATATATATGTGGGGAGGGGGCGCCTAGAACACAGGTGAACAATCATTAGCCGTTTGCGGCGCCCCCTTCCATAGTTTACAACCTCGTCATATTCTCGCGGTGCTTAGGCGAAGCTCTCCGCAGATCACTTCGCCATCACCGTCACCATGTCGTCGTGTTGACGGAACTCATCTACTTCCTCAACACCTTGCTGGATCAAGAAGGCAAGGGACGTCATCGCGCTGAACGTGTGCAGAGCTCAGAGGTGTCGTACGTTCGGTGCTTGATCGGTCGGATCTAGATGAAGTTCAACTACATCAACCGCGTTGTCAAATGCTTCCGCTTTCGGTCTACGAGGGTACATGGACACACTCTCCCCGTCTCATTGCTATGCATCTCCTAGATAGATCTTGCATGAGCGTAGGAAATTGTTTGAAATTGCATGCTACGTTCCCCAATAGTGGCATCCGAGTCATGTATATGCGTAGATGATATGCACGAGTAGAAAACAAAGAGTTGTGGGCGGTGATCGTCATACTTCTTACCATCAATGTCTTATTTCGATTCGGCGTTATTGTTGGATGAAGCGGCCCGGACCAACCTTACATGACCACGTTCATGAGATCGGTTCCACCGACAGACATGCAACTAGTTTTGCATAAAGGTGGCTGGCGGTGTGTGTTTCTCCAGTTTAGTTGAATCAAATTTGACTGCGGCCGGTCCTTGTTGAAGGTTAAAACAGAAAAATTGATAAATCACCATTGTGGTTTTGATGCATAGGTAAGAACGGTTCTTGCTAGAAGCCTGTAGCAGCCACGTAAAACTTGCAACAACAAAGTAGAGGACGTCTAACTTGTTTTTACAGGGCATGTTGTGATGTGATATGGTCAAGATATGATGTGATATACATTATTGTATGAGATCATCACGTTTTGTAAAAGTTATTGGCAACCGGTAGGAGCCTTATGGTTGTCTATATTGTATGAATTGCAAACGCCATGTAATTGCTTTACTTTATCACCATGCGTTAGCGATAGCTGTAGAAGCAATAGTTGGTGAGACGACCATGACGCTATGATGGACATCAAGGTGTCGAGTCGGTGACGATGGAGATCATGACGATGCTTTGGAGATGGAGATCAAAAGCACAAGATGATGATGTCCATATCATGTCACATATTTTGATTGCATGTGATGTTTATCTTTTATGCATCTTATTTTGCTTAGTACGGCGGTAGCATTATAAGATGATCCCTTCACTAAATTTAAAGGTATAAGTGTTCTCCCCGAGTATGCACCGTTGCGATAGTTTGTCGTGTTGATACACCACGTGATGGTCGGGTGGGATAGACTCTACATTCACATACAAAGGGTGCAAGACAGTTTTGCACATGCAGAATACTCGGGTTAAACTTGACGAGCCTGGCATGTACAGACATGGCCTCGGAACATTGGAGACCGAAAGGTCGAATGTGAATCATATAGTAGATATGATCAACATAGAGATGTTCACCATTGATCACTACTCCATCTCACATGATGATTGGACATGGTTTAGTTGATTTGGATCATGTATCATTTAGATGACTTGAGGGATGTCTATCTAAGTGGGAGTTCTTAAGTAATTTGATTAATTGAACTTTAATTTATCACGAACTTAGTCCTGGTCATATTTGCAAATTATGTTGTAGGTCAATAGCTCATGTTGTAGCTCCCCTATGTTTTTGATATGTTCCTAGAGAAAACTAAGTTGAAAGATGATAGTAGCAATGATGCGGACTGAGTCCGTGATCTGAGGATTATCCTCATTGCTGCATAGAAGGATTATGTCCTTGATGCACCGCTAGGTGACATACCTATTGCAGGAGCATATGAAGACATTATGAATGTTTGGCAAGCTCGATATGATGACCACTTAATAGTTTAGTGGGCCATGCTTTACGGCTTAGAATCGGGGCTTCACACGTTTTGAACGGCACGGAGCATATGAGATGTTCCAAGAGCTGAAATTGGCATTTCAGACTCATGCCCGTGTCAAGAGGTATGAGACCTCTCACAAGTACTTTGCCTACAAGATGGAGGATAATAGCTCAGCTAGTGAGCATGTGCTCAGAATGTCTGGGCACTACAATCACTTGAATCAAGTGGGAGTTAATCTTCCAGATAAGATAGTGATTGACAGAGTTCTCTAGTCACTATCGCCAAGCTACTAGAACTTCGTGACGAACTATAATGTGCAAGGGATAACGAAAAAGATCCCCGAGCTCTTTGCGATGCTGAAATCGGCGAAGGTATAAATCAAGAAAGAACATCAAGTGTTGATGGTTAACAAGACCACTAGTTTCAAGAAAAAGGGCAAAGGAAAAGAAAGGGAACTTCAAGAAGAATGACAAGCAAGTTGTCACTCCCGTGAAGAAGCCCAAAGCTAGACCAAAGCCTAAAACTGAGTGCTTCTACTGCAAAGGGAATGGTCACTGGAAATGGAACTACCCAAAATACATGGCGGATATGAAGGATGGCAAAGTGAACAAAGGCGTCGGCGTTCTGGGAATAGGGGTCCCCAGACTTGCTTGCCTACGGCCCGCTGCGTGGTTCCACCAGCGGCCTTGTACGGCCCATCTTCACTAGTAAACACTCAAGACCCTCGCGAGGGGCCAAGCCTCGCGATGCAGACGACACAAGACCTCATCGGGGGTTGCTTCACCAAGCAGGCTCACGAGGGGCGGAGAGATCAAGGCAAGGGACACCTCGTGAGGTCTCTATGATGCAAGCCATGACGATCAAGGCCAGGCGGGCGCCATGCGGGCGCCAGCGCACGCAGTGTCCTCATTTCCTCTTTGGTGCTAAAGAGGCAAGCGCAGGTGAGGAGTCCTGAGGCATCAGGCAAAGATTTCCATATCGGTGCAACAAGACCAAGACCAGCAGGACGGCAGGACGGAGGTCACCGTGGAGCCCAAGACGGCGTCTGTCGGTGTCAAAACCGGCGGATCTCGGGTAAGGGGTCCCGAACTGTGCGTCAAGGCCGGATGGTAACAGGAGACAAGGGACACGATGTTTTTACCCAGGTTCGGGCCCTCTCGATGGAGGTAATACCCTACTCCTGCTTGATTAATATTGATGATATGGGTAGTACAAGAGTAGATCTACCACGAGATCAAGGAGGCTAAACCCTAGAAGCTAGCCTATGGTACGATTGTTGTATATGGAGTTGATGTCCTACGAACTACCACCCTTCGGTTTATATAGACACCGGATAGGGTTAGGGTTACACAGAGTCGATTACAATGGTAGGAGATCTTGAATATCCGCATCGCCAAGCTTGCCTTCCATGCCAAGGAAAGTCCCATCCAGACACGGGATGAAGTCTTCAATCTTGTATCTTCATAGTCCTGGAGTTCGGCTGAAGGTATAGTCCGGCTACCTGAACACCCCCTAATCTAGGACTCCCTCAGTAGCCCCTGAACCAGGCTTCAATGACGACGAGTCTGGCGCGCAGATTGTCTTCGGCATTGCAAGGCAGGTTCCTCCTCCAAGTCCTTCATAGAAGATCGTAAACACCAAGAGTAGTGTCCGTCTCTGCAAAATAAGTTTCCACATATTGCCATAGAGAGAATAATATTAACACAAATCAAATCTGCTGACGTATTCCGCAGTGCGTCATCACACTACTGCCAAGTCCTTTACTCGAATCGTTTTTACTTTTCCACCTCAGCACGTTTTGCGAGGCGGTTTCCTTGGCACGTCTTGTCAAAGCAGAGATCGTGTACCCCTTTTACGGGATTCTCATCAGTACGGACGTGGGTAACCCAACCGTGCCCGTTAGCACGTTTCCTCGATTAAAGACGAGTCCCGAACGGTTATGGGGAGGGCTCTTGGTATTCAACCTCTTATAAAGAGACCAAGGCCTTACTCCTTTTTTCAATCTCAAGCGAGTTCGCCCGTCGCCTCGAGTTCCAACACCCTAGGCTCCAGATTCCTGGCGCTTCGGACCTTCGACAATGTCCGGTTCTGACCTTCAAGGCCGATGGACGCCCTCCTCCGTCACGGAGGAGGACGTACTAAAGTTGAGGGAGGCTAAGTTCCTGACCGGCGAAATTTCGCATAGGTTGCCTGCTCAAGGGCAGGTCATTCCCAGTCCCCAACCCGGTGAGAGCGTGGTGTTCATGTCTCACTTCCTTCGGGGGTTGGGCTTCCCAATGGATCCCTTTGTGAGGGGACTGCTGTTTTATTACGGGCTGGAATTCCATGACTTAGCTCCGGAGTCCATCCTCCATATCTCCTCGTTTATTGTCATGTGTGAAGCGTTCCTCCGTGTTACCCCTCACTTCGGATTATGGCTCAAGACCTTCAAAGTGGAGCCGAAGATGATCAAGGGATGGCACGCAGAGTGCGGAGGCGCTGTTATAAGCAAAAATGCTGATGCTCCATGGCCCGAGGGCTCTTTTCAAGAGGAGCTAGGCTTGTGGCAACGAGAGTGGTTTTATATCACCGCTTCCCGGAGCACCAAGTGGGTGGCGCCTCCTGCCTTTCGCTCGGGTCCCCCACCACGGCTAGCGTCATGGGTCAACAGAGGGTTAGATTGGGGTTTGCCCAAAGACATGCCCTTGTTATAGGGTCGCATTAAGGATCTCTTGGAAGGAGACCTCAGCCTGGTCAAGGTGACACAGGTCATGCTGATTCGCCGAATATTGCCCGACAAATGTCGCTCCCTTCGCCTATGGGAGTTTAATCCAGAGGGACCGCGAGCTCTCCAGAATTTCATGGGCGCAACGCCCGCGGAGATGTATAAACTGTTCTTCGGATCACAAGAGATGTGTCCGGATTTAACCGAGGACGCAGGCCTAAGCTGCAATCGCCCGGATACTCAAGTAAGCAACCTTGTGCCCGGACCTTCTATCCGTATAATTGTCATAAACTTGCCCCTAAAAGAGTCGTCCTTTTAAACAGGAGTGGATAGCGAAGGCAAAGCTGATCAGGTGTCTGGCTCCCCTTCCCGAAACCAGGCCGGATCCCGTGCTGGTCAGGATGCTGGAGATAATGCCTTTGGAGGGAAGCAAGGGGGAGGACAAGGAAACTATGGCCTCCTCGAAGGAGGCTGCTCCGAAGGGAGGAACCGAAAATTCCTCTCCTAAGGGGAAGAAGAGAGCCGCCTCTGACGACCCGGAAACCATGGCCTCGAAGCGGGGGGAAAATCCTCGTCAGAGGGTCCGACGCTGGGGAATTCCTCGACCGGACTACGCCCTCAAGGGGATCAGCCCTCCGGCGAGCCGTAAGTAGAGAAAGATTTTCCTTTTGAGGGATGAGGGAAATCCTTGATTTATATCCGAGAAGATTAACCGAATTTTTACCTTCTAGCTCGGACCTCAGCCCTTCTCAGTAGAGCTCGTCTTCGGGGGATCTCCTTCTGAAGATGATGGAGAGCAGGACGCCTCCCCCTGCCATGCCGCCTAGCGAGGCGGGCGACCCTGAGGTGTCGTCGCGGAGGGTTTCTCCGAATCCGGCAGGGGCGGAAGATAGCTATGTGGCCCCCGAGGTTCTCCGCGTCCGGCCTTCGAAAGAGGTCGTGGGACAAGTCCGGCACCGTCTGGTGCTCGGCCAGAGGAGCTAAAGATTCTGCTGGGGCGAGCTTCTATCTCGGAGGAGTACCGTGCATTGATGGGCACGGTGATTAAAAGGATCTCATCCGCAGAGAGTAGATTGCATGAGGCCGTCAAAAGTTTACTGACGGGTTTTGAGGTACATTAGATAATGTACACTTTTGTTAGTTGCGCATGAATAAGATGCGCCCTGTGTAGATAGTAGCCCCTGAGACTCTGCGCGTCGTCAAGAAATGACGGCACGCGGAGGATCATAATCCCAGGTCTAAGGTGTCGCCTTTGAATGTAGGCGGCAGGGTGTCCGGAATCGAGCCGAACGGATGATTTTGCCGAACTAAAGCGGCAACTGGACGTGGCAGATGCCAACATCGCGCTTGTCAACAAGCGGCTTGATGAGGCTCAAGGTATGTAATTCCTCGAGCGGCATCAGATAAGAAGAGTTTTATGCCAGTGTCTTACGATGTGTGTGCTTGACGCAGATGGTGCGGCCGCCGTGGAGAGTCTTAGGGCAGAACTTGCCCGAGCTAAAGAACAAGCCAGAGAAAGTGATGCGGCTGCCACGAAAGCCCTTGAAGAGCTGAGAGCCGAACAGGCTGCTCATTGCCGAAGCAAGGAAGAGATGGCCGAGATGGCCGAAAAGCTAAAGAGCACTGCAGACCGTTGCAGACTTCTTGAGAAAGAAGACCAGGCGAAACAGACGGACTTAGAGAAGGCCGTTGCCAATGCCAAGGACGCGCGCTCTGTGATGAGAGCTGCGAAGGAGGAGCTGCGTCAGGCCGAACAGATTGCGGCTGGAAAGCCCTTTATGCTGCGAAGGAAATTTTGCGATCCGAAGTTTGCTCCGTTGGACTGGATGTGGAGTATGGAGGATACCTATCTGGATTTGGCAGCGAATGCTGCTGATGCGACCGAACACTTTCGAGATCAGAAAGATCGCGAAGTGGAAAAGCTTTTCTGTTCGCAGTTTCACAATCCAGAGCGTCCACTGGCAGTGGACGATCGTTTGGCTCAATGGGCCGAACTGAATAGGTTGTCCGGACTCGCCATGAAGGACGTCATGGGTCATATGTGGCCGGGGAGATCGGAGCCGAAGAGTTATTTCAGCTTGGTGCAGCAATTCCTTGACATGGTGCCGCGTATTAATGCAATGAAGAGGTCAGCATGCATAGAGGGCGCAAGGATGGCTCTTGCCCGTGTCAAGACATGCTGGGCAGAGATGGAGACCACCGTTGTTGCATCCCGAGATTCAGACAAAAGCCGAGTACCCTCCGAGCACTATTTTCAGGAAGTCCTTGAAGGCGCTCGTGTAATAGAGACGCGGTGCTCGAAAGATGCTATGTTATGATAGCATATGTAATTATAAAGTAATATTTTGATAAACTGTAGTGGCCTTTTTATACTTGTGCCTTCAAGTATTTGGAACACCTCCTGTGCGGCCGTTTTAAGATATATATATATATACAAAATCTGAAAGATGGCAGTCGTTGGCTTCAGCCCCCACGCACATAGTGCGGGGGTGCTCGCAGAAGACGCATTTTCACACTTAACCCAACGTCTTGGTCCTACAAAGGAGGTGATAGCGCAGCGGGCCAGGCAACCGGACTATAATGCTTTAACACTTTCACTTAGCCATAGGAGCTTGACAGTGAGACTATTTAGGTAGCCCCTTGGTGGCGACTACGCTCGCCCGAGTTCGGGGCGCGTATGTGCCTAACCGGGAAGCGGCCCTTCGTTAAAGTGGAGGAATCCGATAGATTTCGATAGGTCATCGAGTGGCTGACCAGTCTCACACTACATCATGACAGTCAGTTTTCGGCTTTCTCTACTGAGGTGCTCGCCCGGCTGAACCGGGGCACAATCGCAGTAGTTCTCTTGGTGCTACCTTAGCCGATAGAGGGAACGTAAGGTAGCCGAACTCAGGAGCCGGGCAACCCAACATTTGACCAAAGACATGATTCGGAGCTGATGCATATAATGCCAAAACTCGCGACGCCGAACACTCCCTAAGGTGTTCGGTCTTTATGAGTGCGGGTGAAACAACACTCTTTATTAAAAAGCCCCTAGTGTCCAGGTACGTGCAAAAATTCTGACGTGGCCACATGCCAAGACGCCAGCCTCCTCCTTGGTTATATCAGAAAAAACCAGGGGATGTGTAGCAACAAGAGACAGTAAAAAAGGTTTACGCAGGGTCTTAATCTAAAAAGAATCCTTTAGGACGGGTCCCTACTACACGTCTGCGCCTGTGTCTCCGTTGTGCCGTATCTTGGACGGGCGCCGCAAGACATTCATCTGTAAAAGAGAGGAACTGAGTTGAAAACGGGTCGTGCCGAACAAAAGTTTAAAATAAACCAAGTATAAAGTAAAATATATAAAATTGAGCTTTATTGTCTCTTATTGTATATGCATGGAGCCCCTAGTGGGGGTATATGGCCACTAAGCCTGCATCAATGATGATTTTTCCCGAACTCGTCTATCCGCGTTCATGGTCTTTAATGACCTATTTCGAAGTTTTTTGGCCGGTGAGGCCATTTTACTGTGGGGCTGTCAAAGCGGCCGCACAGTCCTCTGCTTGGGGAGGCGCACTTTAGTGCTCCCCCTTCAAAGAGATGATGCCTCGTGGACCGGGCATCTTAAGCGTGAGAGATGCATAATGTGGTATTGTGTTAAAGCGGGCGAAAGCTTCGCGTCCCAGTAGTGCTTGATAGCGACTTGAGAATGGGACGATATGGAAGGTCAGCTTTTCACGGCGGAAGTTATCGGCAGAGCCGAATATAACTTCGAGCCAGAGAAAACCCATACAATGGGTGTCCGGACCAGGTGTTACCCCTTGAAAGGAGGTTTTGCTGCGGTGGATTCTTGCTGGGTTTATCCCCATGTGATGGATTGTATCCTGATATATCAGGTTTAGTCCACTGCCGCCGTCCATAAGGACATTTGAAAACCAGAGTCCGCCAATTATTGGATCGAGTATCAAGGCAGTCCAGCCTGCATTCTTGATATTTCTGGAATAATCTAGCTGATCGAAGATGATTGGTTTTGACAACCAGTGGCGGGACCCTTTGGGGATAGGTCGTGTGGTGCGTACCTTTATGGGCGTCGCACGTTTTGTTATGTGAAGTAAGTTCACTGTTTCTACTTCTTGTGGGAAGTTCTTTTGTTTCCTGGTGCTCTGCTTTTGGGGTTCATCCTCATCTTCGCTTGGTGTGTCGAGCCCCTTGTGTTCGGCATTGAGTCTGCCGGATTGTTTGAAAACCCAACAATCTCTGTGGGTATGGTTAGCAAGCTTCCCGGGAGTACTGTGTATCTGACATATCCTGTCCAGGATTTTATTTAAGTTTGATGGATCGTCCCTGTTATCCTGGAGGGGTGGTTTTGTCTGATTTTGTCGTGAACCTTTGAATCCAGCATTGACTGCCGTGCTCTTCGGACTTTTTTCCTTAGTCCGGCGACGGTCCTTGTTGCGTTGCGGTTTTCCGTTTCCATCCCTAGTTTCGGATGTACTTGGGTCGCTGGGGCTGCACCTTGCCAACCAGATGTCCTCTCCTGCACAAAAGCGGGTCATGAGGCTTGTTAGTGCGGCCATTGTTCTTGGCTTTTCTTGGCCGAGGTGTCTGGCGAGCCATTCGTCTCGGGCATTATGCCTGAAAGCTGCTAAGGCTTCGGCGTCCGGACAGTCGACTATCTGATTCTTTTTAGTGAGGAATCTATTCCAGAACTGCCGAGCTGATTCTCCGGGCTGTTGAGTTATGTGACTAAGATCGTCTGCATCCGGAGGGCGGACATAGGTCCCTTGAAAATTTGCTCAGAAAGCATCCTTGAGCTCTTCCCAACTTCCAATTGTGTTTTCAGGAAGGCTTTTGAGCCAATGCCGGGCTGGCCCTTTAAGCTTAAGGGGTAAATATTTTATGGCGTGGAGATCATCTCCTCTAGCCATGTGTATGTGGAGGATATAATCCTCGATCCAGACTCTAGGGTCTGTTGTTCCATCATATGTCTCTATGTTTACGGGTTTGAATCCCTCTGGAAATTCATAGTCCAGGACCTCATCGGTGAAACATAGGGGGTGTGCGGCGCCCCTGTATTTGGGTGTGCCAGATTCTGATGATGGCTTTATTGCATTGCTTACGAGAGCTTGCTTTCTTGGCCCATAAATGGACCTAACTGGGCCATGATGCGAATCCTTAGGTGGGTCGCATGCCGATTTAAGTGCGGCGCCGCTTGCCGCTTTATGGGGTCGTCTATCCGACCGTGTGGCTTTCTTATTTTTTGAATGCGAGGGCTCTAGGGCCTCTTCGTCGAATTCAGGCAGTAGCTTTTTTTCGGATAGCTTTTAGTGCGGCTACCGTCGCCGTATTTGTCTGCGGTATTGATTACTTTGCTCCATCTAATCCGGAGTGCATCTTCCGCTGTTTTTAGCTTTCGCTTCTGCTTTTTCAGGCTGCGTGCAGTTGCAACGAGCCTCTCATGGAGATTCTTCTGCTCCATGGGTTTATCTGGCGTGAGCTCGTCCGGAATGCCGTTTTCGCCGGAGGAGGCATGTTCGGTTTCTCTATCTGTGTTGCCCTGTTCGGACGGTTTCTCTAAGGCCTACTCATCGTCTACCGGCTCGTCCTGCTCTATGGCTGGGTTTTTATCGAGGCGGGGCTTGGGTCGGCGTTTACGCCGACGCTTTGATTGCTTTTCGGGGGGTCAATCTCCCGTTCCATCCCCTTTTTCCTTGTTGTCGCTTCCTTTAGGGTTATCCACCATGTACACATCGTGAGATGAGGTGGCTGTCCAATGCCCTATGGGCGTTGGTTCATCGATATCTCCTGCATCGTCATCCATGCTGTCGATGTCTCCGGAGTCGAAGTTGAGCACGTCGTTTAAATTGTCGACAGTGGCTACCAAGTGCGTGGTGGGTGGGCTTTGAATTTCTTCATCGTCCGTATCCCATCCTCGCTGACCGCAGTTCGGCCAGGGCTCTCCTGATAAAGAGAGAGACTTGAGAGAATTCAGGATATCGCCAAAAGGCGAGTGCTGAAAGATGTCCGCGGCGGTGAACTCCATTATTGGCGCCCAATCGGATTCGATCGGCAGGGGCGCGGGGGGTTCGGAGTCCGGAGAGGAGTCCGGATCCTCGGAGTCGTGAGTCACGCGGAGTGTGGGGCCGGCGTTCGGCTTGATCGCCTTTGAGATCGCAGCCCCCGAGGTGATGTGCAACCTCTCATCCTCGATTGACACAACTGGCTCCGAATTAAGGGTCAGAGCTGGTGCGTTTGCGGCCTCCGGGATACTATTCGGTGACAGAGCTAGATCATGCCCCGCGAGACAGTGTGGCGCGCTTGGTTGTGGCTCGAATCCGTCGATGATCAAATCTCCGCGGATGTCTGCCATGTAATTTACGCTTCCAAACCTGACTTGATGGCCAGTGGCGTAGCTTTCGATCAGCTCCAGGTGGCCAAGCGAATTGGCCCGCAGTGCGAAGCCGCCGAAGACGAAGATCTGTCCGGGGAGAAAAGTCTCACCCTAGACCGCATCGTTGTTGATGATCAAAGGAGCCATCAGGCCTAAAGGCGACGACACAGAGGAACTCTCAATGAAATCACCAATGTCGGTGTCAAAACCGGCGGATCTCGGGTAGGGGGTCCCGAACTATGCGTCAAGGCCGGATGGTAACAGGAGACAAGGGACACGATGTTTTTACCCAGGTTCGGGCCCTCTTGATGGAGGTAATACCCTACTCCTGCTTGATTAATATTGATGATATGGGTAGTACAAGAGTAGATCTACCACGAGATCAAGGAGGCTAAACCCTAGAAGCTAGCCTATGGTACGATTGTTGTATATGGAGTTGATGTCCTACGGACTACAACCCTCCGGTTTATATAGACACCGGATAGGGTTAGGGTTACACAGAGTCGGTTACAATGGTAGGAGATCTTGAATATCCGCGTCGCCAAGCTTGCCTTCCACACCAAGGAAAGTCCCATCCGGACACGGGATGAAGTCTTCAATCTTGTATCTTCATAGTCCTGGAGTCCGGCTGAAGGTATAGTCCGGCTACCCGAACACCCCCTAATCCAGGACTCCCTCAGCGTCACCACCAGAGCCTTTGGCAGGCAAAGACTACTTTTGTCAGGATAACTTGTACTAGTTTTCCCCCTTCGAATTTGGCCGTTGTGGGATCCCTTCCCGCTCAATATTTGGGAAGAGGTCCGGGGCCTCTATAAAGAGGAGTGGCCACCACCGTAGAGGGACAGATTGGATCGGGAATTCCATCCATAGCCTCGCACAAGTTCACCAAGCACAAGAACACCTCTCCTCAGGAGCCTGTTCTTCCATTGTAACTGTTCATCCACAGCCCAAGAGGCAATCCACCACACCACACTGGAGTAGGATATTAC
This sequence comes from Triticum urartu, assembly GCF_003073215.2. NCBI lineage: Eukaryota > Viridiplantae > Streptophyta > Magnoliopsida > Poales > Poaceae > Triticum > Triticum urartu. The sequence continues at coordinate 187,295,086 of NC_053026.1, read as the reverse complement.
ACCACATCGGTGGCCCAAACCAGTATAAACTCTTTTGTCTCGTGTTCTTTGGGTTCGTCGAGCTAGGCCGTGAGATCATGATGTGCGCGAGCTAGAGAGGGGGGGAGAGATCTTCATGCGCACCCCAGTGTTCAAACTTCAAGGGTTTTGCCGGAACCCAAAATCCACCATTTGGCGCGCCAGGTAGGGGTGCGTCGGAGCTTCTCTTCCGCCAGTTGATCCACCGACACTCTGCGGTTTCGACATCCGGCGACCTGAGGACTAACGCCGACCGCTGGGCAGCTTGGTCGGCCCGGGCGGCGCCGTCCGCCCAAGAAGACCTCAACCTTGTGCCCCAGGTGGCACGTGCACCGCCAAACGCTGCAGGCGCGGACGGCATGGTCAAACGCCATCCACCCTTGCTCCACGACAAGCGTGGGCAGCCACGCTGCGGCCACAGTGCCGCACACCCAACGAGAACAAGCAAACATGAGGGCCGCGCTCACGGTGGCTCGGGAGCTGCTGCGATGACGGCTGATGGAGAGCGGCCGGGATGCATTGCTGGAGCGCGTCGCCGAGCTAATGGACGCCGCAGCCTTGGGAGCACCGCCCTTCTGCTCCATGCTTACGCCTCAGGCCGTGGCCAGATCACATGGTGGGCCTCGCCGCGCCCGCGTGCCCCCAGGTGCGCCAGGAGGCTTCATCGACACCAGCGCGACCAGCAGCACCGGACGCCCAATCGCACCCGCGCCACCTCCGATGAGCGCGGGCATGAGCGTTACCACCTGCGGCCCTAGCGGAGTGCCGCCCTACCATCCTCAGGGCGGCGCGCTGGGCCAGGCAACGTGGAGCGTGGGGCACTTTGGTGAGGTCTTTGGGGCGACGGCCTTGGAGGCCTACGTGCCTCGCGTGATGGACCAGGAGTATGCACTGGAAGACGACCCTGGCTCGTTCCTCGAGCCAGGCTGGGGGGAGGAGGCTCTAGAAGCTGGGGCCTTCCAGGAGCCCCTCGGGAGCCTCGCCAACCATGCCGGCGACAACAGCTACAGGGTACCACTAATCTCTCAGGAGCAAGCTTACGCTAACCATGGGTCGCAGGAGGATTAGGTCACAACGGCGAATGGCGGCCCCAGCTCAACGGCCTCTCTTCCACTAGGAGGAGTGCACTGGGGGCTATAGGGGCAGAGCCGGGAGTAAGGTCCCTCCCCGCATCGCGCGGAGCAGGGCATCCCCCGGAGGTAGTCCCTCTGTCGGGAGGTGCCGGTAAGCCTACCCCTGGCAGAGGACCCGTGGTCGCCGAGGGTGTTGTTGGCGTCCCCTTTGCCCCTTGGCTTCGTCCTGATTTCTGGATGCACCAATGGTGGTCGAGGGTGCCGCAAGGCGGGGCCCTCGTCTGGCGATATGAAGTAAGGCCCGCGCCTGTGAAGATCTCCGCTCATGACACTCTCACGTAATAATGAGTGGGGCTATACACGCCCCGGAGTCTCAGGAGTGCCGCCCTCGAGCCTTGGGGGCTCCCTCCCACGTCTTAGTGGCAGCACTTTGCTCCGCACTGGTGAGAAGACAAGAAGACTAGACTAGGCGCCGGACGTGGCTATTTGCTTTTAATGTCTTTTCTCTAGCCATGTTTTCTGGCTTTGGATTTAAATTTGAAGTTGAATTTTCATTGGTATGCGCAGGGGGTGCCTTTTCTCATTTGTATGATTTCTTGCAATCTCGTTCCTTGCCCTGATTAGGGGTTCGCACCTGCTGCCTCCCCCCTCGCGAGCTCCTCGCGAGCGGGGGCCGGGGGCGGCGCACGCGCGCTGCATGCACATCCTTCCATGACTGGCGCTTGCTTCTCGCGAGGCCCTCTTGGACGGATCGGCAGGCCCCTCAGAAGCTCACGACCTCACGAGACGGTCGGGAACTGGCCCTGACTAAGGTAAACTGCAGCAGTAAGCTCGCCGGGGACTCGCGGGCTCATTAAAACACATATCCAGCTTGGCCTAAGGAATAGAGGTAGTAATCTGTTTACATGAGGGGATCCCCCTCCCAAAATGCTCTTACAACTTTCGGGGCTGTGCCCGAGCTTTCACATGAAGGATCAATGATAGGGAAGCACGGGCTTAATCGGACATATCGCTCACCGCGTCCTCCGGGTCGCCCTCAGACGCGTCGCTAGCATCGCCGTCACCATCGCTGGCATCACCATCACCATCGCTGGCATCACCGTCACCATTGCCGGCGTCGCCCACACCATCGTCGACCACGTCACCTTCATCCTCCGCGACCACCACTGCGTCGTCCTCGGAGGTGAAGGCCCTGGCTAGAGCATCCACATTGTCTTCTACCCAGTGCGCCAGGTTGCCCTGGATGGCCTCATGCACAGGGGCAATGGCGGCATCAAAATCAAATTTGGGGTAGGTGTTCTAGAGGTGCCTGAAGACACGGGAGAGCGCACGCCTGAGCAGGCCACGGCCCCTCTCTTCAATAAGCTCGCGAGCCCTCTCGGATCGATTCTCCAGGCGTGTCACCACATCAGTGAAGAAGAGGAGGTGACTGGCGTAATCATTCGAGTGGGATGAGGAGCATCTTCGTCGCAGATGGTGCCCAGCGCCGTGTTGGCTCTGATCCTGAGACTTTGGAGCATGTCAGCGTGCTCGCGCTCCAGCGTCCGCTGCCGGAGCGCTTCCTCCCTGCTCTGCTACGCGAGGACTCGACGCTGGCGACCCGCTGCTAAAGAGAAAGCAACTCGGTGCGGGCGGAAGCCAGCTCATCTTGCACTGAGATCAGGGCGGCTGCAGCGGCTTGCTCGTGTTGTCCCGCCTCAGCCAACCCCGGCTTAAGGGCAGTAGTCCTGCCCACTTCTTCGGCTTCCACGAGCTTCACCTTCAAGTCGTACCTGCCCACAAGATCCGTGTGAGCCTCGGCCACCCGGTGATCGACCTCCGCCTGGGCCTTGGCCTCGCGCGCGCAGACAACATCCTCCGCTTGGGCGACTTGGCGCTCCCTCGTCTCCAACCGCTCAAGCTCAAGGCTGCGCTCCATGGCTTCCAGCGGAAGCGCTTCCTCGCACCTCAAGATCTCTTCCTCCTCGGTAGGAGTCCCCTTCATCGACGCTAGGGCGGCCTTACGCGCCTCCACTTGCTGCTCCAGGGAGGCACTCCAGGCTTGGAGCTCCCACGCGCGTTTCTCTGCGATCTCGTGGCGACGATCAGCTTCCCGGGCTTCTTCCAAGGCTCAAGCGCAGGCCTCGCGCGAGGCCGCAAGAGACGCCTCGGCCTTCGCATTATT